>NW_020270814.1:92071-315501 GCF_002803265.2 Melanaphis sacchari
ATTCAGAGCAGTTATTAAAATGTTTGGATACTAAAGGTTCCTTTAGCACATGGGACTTCAGTAAAGAAAATAATATTGACCATCAAAAAATTATTGGTGTTGTTAAAAGCATATTGGCTTTGGGGAATATAATTACTGCTGATCCAGTGACAAGCAAATATTGGGAACTTACTGATGAAGGAGAATCGGTTTTATTGAATGGTAGTTATGAAGTAAACCTGTATAACGCTATTCCGTCTGATGGAATACCTCAGAAGGAGAAGGAATTAATGTCGATACCAAATGCAAAAATTGGATTCAGCCAAGCAATGTCGAAGGGTTGGATAGTCATTGATCGATCATTGAATAAAGTGATGAAAAAAGTTGATTCAGTCGTCGATAAGGTTAAAAATGATTTGATTGAACTAAAAGCATCTCGTGATCAAATTTCTGAGTCTGACAAGTTGGATTATAAAAAACGAAAACTTATTCGTGAAGTTGTTATAAAGAGTTTCATAATAGGTAATTGAATTATTTTGAATTTATTACTCTTTACAATATTTATTAATTATATTACTTTTTGCAGGGAAGGGTCCAGAATTTACAACTTCTATTGTAAAACTAGAAACTGAATTAACTACAGAAATGATATTATCTGGTTCATGGAAATCAACTCCATTCAAGTCTTACAATTTTGAAGCTTTAGGCCAACCTCAATCAGCTGGTTGCTTACATCCTTTATTGAAAGTTCGCTCAGACTTTCGTCAAATATTTCTTGAAATGGGTTTTACTGAAATGCCAACCAATAATTTTGTTGAAAGTTCGTTTTGGAATTTTGATGCATTATTTCAACCTCAACAACATCCAGCTAGAGACTCGCATGATACTTTTTTTTTGGATGATCCTCAAACTAGTGAAAACTTTCCTCAAGAATATTTAAACAAAGTAAAAACAGTACATTCAAAAGGAGGCTATGGTTCCCAAGGATATGGTTATGATTGGTCTTTAGATGAAGCTAAGAAAAATGTCTTGAGAACTCATACAACTGCAGTAAGTGCTCGTATGTTGTATGGCTTAGCTAAAGATTTCAAACCAACTAAGTACTTTAGTATTGATAGAGTATTCCGAAATGAGACTTTAGATGCTACTCATTTGGCAGAGTTTCAACAAGTAGAAGGAGTAATAGCTGATTACAATTTAACATTGGGAGATCTAATTGGAGTTCTTCACACATTTTTCGAACGATTAGGAATGACTGAAATCAAATTTAAACCTGCTTATAATCCATACACAGAACCTAGTATGGAAATATTTTGTTATCATCAAGGACTAAAAAAATGGATTGAAATTGGTAACTCAGGAATGTTTCGTCCTGAAATGCTATTACCAATGGGCTTACCAGAAAAAGTAAATGTTATAGCTTGGGGATTATCGTTAGAGAGACCAACTATGATTAAATATGGCATAAACAATATTAGAGATCTAGTTGGACCTAGGGTTAATTTACAAATGGTTCAAGATAACCCTATTTGTAGATTAGATAAATAAATTATATTGTAAACTTTTATGATGCTATAATATATATGATGTATTTAATTGATACAATACTTTTTATTTTACTATGTAATAAATAATACTTAAAAGTCTACATCATCTCCAAAAAATGCTTTCCAACACTCTGTCAATGTCTTTTCAGCAGCATCTTTTCTTTCTTCATCGGGCATTGCAGAAATTTGTTCTTTCAACTTTCTAACTTTGTCAATAGTCTTGAAAAAATTAAAATCTCCTTCAAACATCTCAGCTAAAATAAGGTGAAAATTTATAGTAAATCAACAACTTTTTTACTATAAATATAATTACTAAATAAATCACTATCCAATTCAGCTTCTTGCTCTGTATCCATTTTTAAATCTGATAATCCTCCACTTAATTGTGAATTAATTACACTATCTTCAATTATTGATTTTGCACTAGGATTTGTTATTTGACCTTAATATAACATATTTATGTAAGTAATAATTAATTTAATTAAGTTAATTTTAAATTACATACATTTGGCTTTAAGATTTGGCCAATGATGTGCATAAAGAGCTTGTTTAACACGTTCAATTCCAGTTGTATCCATTTCATCAGCAATTTCTTCAAGCACAATTAATTCAAAATGGTTTTTTCGACACCATTCAAAAACTTTAATAATTACAAGAAATCATTAAGATAAATATAACAATTCTTTTTTTGTTTTAATAAAATTAATTATTACTGTCAGTACCATTGTTGGACAAATGACTATCTATATTTTTTTCACTCAATAGTATCAAAACTTCCGCTTGACTTTTCTCAACTAAAGGTAAGCATGTATTCATAGTTTCCATAATATTGCTCTAGAACAATCAAAATATAATTTATTATAAAAAATACAAATTATTATAATATATTTACCTTATTAATGTTGAAAAGAATAATTATAGCATTAATGTTGTGTACAAATTGATCAGATAGTTTATCTAAACTAATGGAGGTACATAAATTTATGTCAGCAGTGTAATATTTGCAGTCAATTGTCCAACGATTTGATAAAACATTTTCTTCATTATTACAAATTTCAATATTTTCTTCATTCCTCAATACTGTAAAAATCATGACACTTATGATTACATAAAATGAATAATTTACTAATTAGTTACTAATAAACACGTAGAACAAAATAACTTTTACTACCAAGTATGGTTCATATAATTTCAATACTATATTATAAAAATGAATTGTCTTTTATTCTTTAATCTCTAATACTTCATTTTACATAGTCAATTTACAATTTTTTTGTTTTAAACGTTATTTAGCTAAAAAAAAAAAACCTTACTATATAGTGTACATACTTTTATTTTTAAATAAAATAAATAATCTATACAATTAAACACGTATTATGTAAGGGATAAAAGCATAATTGATGACACGTAATCAAAGAACTCTCATTTCAAAATACTTAGCTTAGGATTTGCATTAAAGAATTACATTAGATTTTTACATTATTTTTTATTTTATTTTAAGTCTATGATGAAGATTTCTTGGGAGTGATGGGACATGTACAGTTTTAATTAGTGAATTTTCATAATTTTTTAATAAAGTAAAAAAATATTTAAATACTTTTTTAGCTTATGCAATTAATTTTTTGTATCCAATAACTTTATTGAAGGTTAAGTTAGAAATATAATTGATAGAGAATTAGTGATTTTGCTAATTGTAATATTTTGGAATGCTTGAATTTTGTTTAAATTGGATGTTTTAACTTTTAGCTGAACCTCGCATTTAAGTTTAAAATGGACTTCTGAAGTGATATAAATTTTACTAATAATTTAGAAATTTACTACATTTACTAAAATATAATTTTAACAAATACATAAATTGGCTATACTGTTTAACTACAAAAATACCAATCAATAAGATGGTAGGATCTGCTGGTTGAAAATTTTAACTTGTAGTTCTAATTGAATATTTCACATATATAAGCAAAGTTCAGATTTTTCAGGAGCATTAAAATTTTAAATATGAGAAGCACCAAACCAACTTAACATATATTTTTATAAAATAATACCAAACAATTACTTATAAATATTATTGACCAGGTCATGTTTAATATATTAATTTAATAATAATGAGTACAAATTTAGGCTTACATTTAATTATTTTCAATGGATCATCATCACAACAACTATATATGTAAGCACAAGGGAGTTCACTTATTGACATGATTACAAAATACAAATTGTTAGTTATTTGAGTAGAAATTCAAAATTTATGTCTTTTATTTAATAATAAAGATTAGGTTTTTAATCGTAGAATAAAGTAATTTTAAATTTGAATACTGTAATTAATTAATTTAATACTATTAAACAATTTTCAGTTGCATTTGCATTTGCATCTGCCATTCTAGTGTATACAGTAAAGTTGAGTAGTTGATGTTATAATGATAACTTAATCATTATTAAATTATCTTATCTTGATAAAAATTGAAAATTATCAGCTGATGTGCAAATACAATAATAATAATAATAATAATAATAATTGATATTACCTTATACTTTATTCCTGTATACTGTATAAGAGTATTATAATTTGTGTCACTAAAATCACTGAACGGATCTTATGATCTAAAATAAAGTTTCTTTTACATGGTTTTGTCAACATATTTAACATTATTTATTTAATATTTACACATTAGTATTTACTCTAAGGTCTCTAAGTATATAACGGTATGTGTAAGGTGCATATGATTTGAAGTATTTTAAATTTGTATGGCACAACTAGTAATTCAGAATATTTTAGTACTATTTAATTTTTGTTTTAATATTAATTGAATTTATTGTTAATAATCTTAATTTATTTTGTAATTATATTTGGAATTAATTAAAATATTTAATTTTGTATTAAAATGAATCCTTGTACAATTCCTGAGATTCCTATTGATATACAAGGAGACAACAGATGGATGAGCCAGGTAAATAATTTAAAATTTTAATTATATTGTAATTTTCATACATTTATGTTTTTTGATACATTTATTAGCACGAACGTCATGTATCTGAAGCAAAAGAACGTGAACCTGATGTTATTATGATTGGAGACTCTATTATTCAGAAATTACAGTCAAGTCCTATATGGAATGATTTATTTGAACCTCTCCATTGTTTAAATTTTGGTATTGGTGGTGATCTTACTCAAGGAGTATTATGGAGAATTCAAAATGGAATTCTTGATAATATTAAACCTAAAGTAAGTTAGAAGAAATTTTTAAGTATTAATATATATATATATATATATATATATATTTATATGTGTATTATATTATTGTTACTATATGATATTATTTAATTAATTTGAGTTGGGATTGGCAAACAATATACTGAGAGAGGTCTATCATTCTCCACTGTTCATATTGCTGTTTACTTGAATATATTCTTCAAAATAATCAGCATCCTATCTTAATGTTATTGCTGCTAATAATATCATTAATTATTGTTTATAAATATGTTACCTTATAACTCATTTTACATGAGGAATTTTTCCATTGTAAATAATTTAACGGTTTGGATACTACTTAATAGGTGATAAGTAATTATTAATGTTTAATAGTTAGTAAGTAGAACTACCTTTTTATTTTAAGAATTAAGTATCAGTCATAAATAATTGAAATATTTAATTTTAGAGAGATTATATGCCAATACTAATTTAATGATGAATCTTTTACATCGTGTGGTTTTTATTTGATTGAATAAATGTTTAAAGCTATCAATAGCTATTAATTGACTATTACAAGAATTTATAAGTATCTAAAACTGATTGAGAATTATAAATGTAATTAAAAAATAAAATATTTATTAGCTGTTTTCTATTATTTTTTTTATTAATATAAACCAATCGTTATCTAAGTTTTTTTTTTCCACTTTTAAAAATCAGTTACTCATAGCAATATTATATAGTGTTGAAATTAGAATTTAATTAAATTATCACCTTAATACCAGCTTAGAATATAGTTAATATATATATATATTTATCTTGTACATTAAATAGTTATAGAACATTTAAAAGTTATAATATTTTTTTTAATGGTCCTCACTCTTCATTAATCATGTTATTAATAATATTGTTTAGGCGTGTGTTCTTCATGTTGGTACAAACAATTTTGGTAATACTCCTGATGAAATATCGGAAGGTATTTTAACCATTATCAATGAAATTAAATCCAAGCTGCCTGAGTGCTATATCATCTTGTTGGTAATTATTTTATGATATATACAATATTTGTATTTTATTTTAAGATACATTCAAACTAGGTAAATTATTTTTTTATCAACTAAATTTTTATGTATGCAATACATGCAATATATTTTAAAACAACAATGATTCAATAAGCACAAATGATAATTTTACCAGAATTAAATTTTTAAATAATGTAATTGTAATATTTTGACAAATATTGATTAATTCTTCTATTTCTGTGTTTTTGGAAACCAGTAACTTGTTTGCTCTGTTTAAAATCTAAAATATATTTGACTAATTGACTTATTTTTAATGAGTGAATAATATTAAGTTGGACATTAATTTTCATTCTTGAATCATTGTTAAGTGTAAAATAGTTTGTACATTAATTTGATGTTTTTAGGATTTATTACCTCGTGGTGCAAGGCCAAATCCATTACGTGTTCGTAATTCTAAAGTTAATGAAATTATACATGAAAAAGTAAAGTCAATTTCTCGGTTAGAAGTAATTACTGTCAATACAGGTCTGTTGCAATCAGATGATACATTGAGTGCTCAAGATATGCTTGATTACCTACATCCAACTGACACATGTTATCGTAAAATATTTGAACCTGTACATGAATTGCTCTTACAAATTCTTGGAGAAGCCAAAGATCTTGACAAAGAATTAGTTGAAACTCAGTAAATCTGATTTTGTATTCGCACAAAGAAAGCAAAAGCATTTTGTATTGTGATTCTTTAATTTCATATTTTCTAATTATTTATAATTTTCATAATTTCATGGGGCTTTAATATTTTCAAATTTTGTTCCTAATTTAATTGTATAGACTGTTTTTTGTTTTTGATTTTAGGGGGGAGGGATTAAGTAATATTATGCATTAGATTTATCATAAGCTATAATCATTAGAGGTATATTTCAATATTGCTTTGAAGCTAATAATATTTATTTTAAATTAATTGGGGAATTAGTATATTAGTTTTTTTTTTTTTTAAATCTAATTTTGCAAATTCTTTGTATTCATATATATTTATACATAAATAAATAAAAATTAATTATATGTTTACTTTAATACTTATATTAATAATATTATATTACAGTACAAATTTTGCTTATTGTATTTAATTATTTTTAATGTAAACATTAGTAATTACAGCAATTTTATGTTCATGCAATGCACAAATCATAACTTTTTTTTGTGGATAAATTAATTTTTATCATTTAATAAAATATAATTTAAAAAAATTTAACTCATCTTAAAAAACAATTAAATGTTTATTCCTATATTTTTAATTCATCTTATTAGTAGAGCTTTAGCTAAGATATTTTGTATTATTATGGTAGCATGGATAATTGGTGTATAATTAATCTTGGAGTGTAGGATGATACATTAATTTCTATTAAACGTTCCATTATATTAAAAAAAAAAAGATGTATATATTAACTTCATCATCTACTTATCGATTTTGATAGTTCTTACATTTATAAAAATGGTTTAAACCTGCCATATTTTAACTACATTACTATTTTAATGAATATGTTTTTAAGTATGTGTATTAAAGTCATACAATTAAATTTATTAATACATAATTTTATATATTATTAATTTAAAATACCTATCATATGAAATATAATTTAAATTATATAATGAATTTAAGATGTTAGTAGATAATTAGTTGGTTTAATTTAAAATTCTTTTTATAGAAAAATTGATTACATTTAAAAAACTTTTTTATAAAATTTCCTTCTATAGTTTAACATGGAAAAAACAGTGTCATAGCAAACTTGAATTTTTAAGAAGCTATAGTTTAATATTCTACCAACCTAACCAAAAACTCGTGAAGACAATAACTATCACTGACCAATTGTAATAAAACTAAAATTATTATCCAATAGTCATTACACACCCACACACCCCATAAAAAAATTGATGCATTCACCACAATACTGCAAGGAATAACTGTAAATTATTTTTGCATTTTGCCGAATTAAAAAGAAATATATTTATCACCAATTTAAAATAACTTAAAATTTTTTTTATGAATGATAGCAGACATAATTAGAATTATTTCCCTTTATTTTATTTCATTTATATTTTTGTGTACATAAAAATATTGTCCTTATGTAATTTTTTACATAGTATCAATATAAGTTACTATTTCACTTCTTTTTTGGCATTTGAATGCTTTTGTTTTCTCTATTTGATAACATAAAATAGGTACTTAAATAGGGTTAAATATTAGGGCTGGTCGGAAATATATGTATGCTACAGAAAATTTGTAACAGCAAATTCAATAAGCATGATTGTTTTTAAGTAATTTATGTTTGTTAGATGCCTGTAAGTTTTTTAAAAGTAAGATTATGCTTTACCATATCCTTTACAGTTTGACATTAAATTTTTAACATTTATTTCAATTATGAAAGATTTTTTTTAATAAAACATATAAATACATAGCTAGTATAATATATTATAAGTAAAATATAAATAAATAAAGTTATTGATGTTCAACTTTAATATCAGTAACTAAGGGAGTTTCGTCATTTTTCATAGCTTCAGCTGCTTTTACTGCTGGCGTTCCTGTTTGAATAATTGGTACAGTACGTTCACCTGTTAATTGTTTTTCCTATAAAAATAAATGCATGGATTAAACTTTTATAAACTAACTATAACTTTTTAAACAAGATTTAAAATTTATTGAAAGTTTAAGGTCTAGATTGGTATTAGTATATTTTGTAATTAAAAACAAATTTCATAAGAAAATTTAAATTATTATTGTTTTTTTTAATAATATGTTATTTATAAAATTGATATTTAACTCATTAGGATAGGAAAGCCTCAAGAATATTAAATTTGATCAAATCTTTAAGTTTTTTATTCATAAATCATAAGCAAGACTTTATTTTATTAAATAGGACTATTAGGGATGTAGTTATTATAGTTATATTGTACTTGGTAGAATGCAAATAATTTGAATAGTTCAGAAAAACAAAGGATTATTATGAATAAATGTTTTTCTGATTCTTGATTATAGTTATTAGTTATTACTTATTACATAGCTACTAAAATTGACTTAATATGTAAAAATAAGTATTCTTGCTGCTCTAAATAGTCAACATTTTTATTTACTGTAGTCTACAAAAATTAATTATTGTAGCATACTTATTAAGGTTATGTGTGATATAATTTATTTATACCCACCCCTAAGAGTGCATGCAATTATAAATTATAATATACAAGAACTTGTTATATATTGTTCTATCTGGTTATATGTGCTGTATGCCTGTCTCAGAATAAAATCTTAAGTATGCATATAAGTTTATGTAGTTAATACAAAATTTTTTAAATTATACACATTTTCCAGCTCTCCAAATTAAAAATTTTAATTATGCCTAGAATATATATATGAGTATCAAGAAGGAAAATATTTATTTTTTAGTATAATGCAATGTAAGTAGCATGTAACAAATTGAATCTGGAATTTAATTTATTCTAAAAGGTTTTATAGGGATTTAGTTTGTGATCTTTCAGTCAATTAAACGCTTAGTACCTACTATGTGTTTTAAAGTAAGTAATTTTAAATATATTAAATAATAAATAGTGGATTTTATATACATAAATAAAATAATGTAATTTATAGTACAGTCAAATTTGCTTGTAATGATCTTCAAGAGACTTAAAGAATTTGATTATTATAACCAAATTTCATTATATCTAAATTATAAAAAATAACTACACATAACATATAAAACCAACCAAATACATTTTTGAAATCGTTTTACCCGGAATATCATTATATACAGCATTGTAATAAGCAAATTTGACTGTAATTGGTTATACCAGTACCTAGTGGGTATCATTAATTAGTTAATTAAAAGTTTTACCTTTTTAGGAACACTAATTGTTAGTATTCCATCAGAAGACAAGCTTGAAACAATTTGTTCTAAATCCACATCTTTAGGTAATAAATATCTTCTTTTAAATTGTCTCGATATAAAACCATGTTCGTCTTGTTTTTCTTCATGTTTCCCTTCAACGATAACTGCTCCTTCTGAAGTTTTAACCGTGATCTCACCAGGTCCAAATTGTTGAACATCTAATATAACTTGTACTTGTTTGTCATCAAACTTAAGGTTGGATGTACCACTATTTTGTCTGTTAAGTACACCTTGCCATGGTCTATAGTATGTAGCTGATCTCAGAGAAGGCGAAGTTAGAGCAGACGTTAAAGTGGACAGATCATCTCTATGCAACCCCAGACCAAAGTTTTGGTCCAATAATCGTCTTGGTAATCGCTCACGTTCGAAATCTTCCCACCAATCTCGGAAGAACAATGGCACCAAAGACATATCTGTGAATTGAATGCATTATAAAGCATCATGCAAAAACAACTACAAAATAAAATAAGGATTGTATAGTTATTCATTTACATGAATACCTATACAATGGTTACATGCCTACATTAATTTATTACACTCAATTTTAATATATTTATTAGTATTAACTAGAAACTGTATAAGAAACAAATTTTTACACATCAAATATATTGACTTGAAAAATAACTGAAACCAATAAATATAAATGGATCACTACTAATACTATATTTAAATACATATTATTTATAAAAATAAATTATTATGTAGTTAAATATTCCATATACAATATACGAGTACGACTTACTTGTATAATTTATATAGATAACAAACAAATATACTTCCTACAGTAAAATTTGGTTTCCAATACAATGTAATTAATGAAAAATATAGAGGTAACTTATTTGATTTTTTAAAGTCAACTATTAAGAAAAGTACATTTTTTGTCGTATTTATACTCAAGTGTTCTGCTTTCACATATATATGAATTATCATTATTCACCAATCATTACGAGTTTATTTTTATACACTTGGAATTGGTGTTTGTTAGTTGACCTTTGTTGCTGACTGTAAACTAAATTTGTGTGGGAGGATTCCAAGAATATCCCTTAATTTGTTTATTTATTATTCTTAATTCTCACCAAGTTGTGAGTCATAAAGCTACAAATATTGTAGATACTATCCTTCCAATGTACATAATAGGTATATCGTGCATTTGTATAATTGTATACCTATAAACAAACTTACTATTTTTGCCAAATGTCTTTAAAAGTGGGTCAATCGCATATTATTATAATGATACGTTGAATATTCTAGAATATTTATTATTTTTTTAAAACTATGGATAAGATATAATGTAGAGGTACGTACTATTTCTGTATCATAAAATGATGTAAGATTTCAGTTTTTAACCATTTCCTAACAACTCAAAAGTATTAAAAACTTGTATGTTATAGACGTTATAGTAGAAAAAATACTTCGAAGGCGTCGTTTTATTTATGTAATAGAAAATGTCAAGCTGTCAGTACCTTCATTAACAATTGAAAAAAATAAGCACAATAATAAATAGGAAATTGGGAATATATATCTATGCAACATTTGTAGGTAATCGACAAAATCGATTTAGTTTTACCTATCTATCTACCAACTAAAAGTATTTTTAAAAGATGAGTTAAACATTCTTACTTATTTAATTTACCAGAAATCTAATAAAACAATATTTTATTCTGATTTATCCCTGATAGGTCCCTCAAACAGCTTAAGCATAAATAGTGTAAATATCTTTTAAAGTCTTAACCATAACAAAACAAATTTGTTTTGTCATTTTTATAACTTTTTAAGATCAGTTTTCTCAAACCATGAAGTATCATAAATGGATGGATTCTCTGCTCACGCTTGCCAAAGATATCTGTAATCAAAATTCAGGCAGTGTCGTAATTAGACACTGGGGGCCATAGGCGCACATTGGGTGTGAATTTAGGGGGTGCTGGAATAATTTACAGTAAACAGATCAGTGGGGGGCTTTGCCCTCACACTCCTAATACCATAATAAACTGCATTCTAATAATTTTTAATTATTATAATTAATATTAAAATGTATTTATATTATATATATAATAATAATAATATATAATCACTAATTAATTTTAAACAAGATTTAATTTTCTGTTAGATAATGCAAATTTTTATAATATGATTGCTGTTAATGTTCAACGTTTAGATGAAAACTGGAACAGTGGAACGTGCATTCATACAATACAATCAATACATTATTAATCATGAATTCATAAGCTACATATTGTCTATTTGTAATAGAAAAAATTCCAAACCAATGAATCACAATAATTTTCAAATGATTGATAAAATACTGAAATAAATTTTACAGGAAACTGGGGGTGCTAAGCACCCCCCTATGTGCGCCTATGCAGTGGGGGCCCTTAAATCAAATTTAAAATGGGGTCCTTACCCATAAATGTAAATGGTCTTAAACAATTCAAGGTAGCAGGTACACTTTAATACTTTATCCTCCCTTATCATAAGGTAATCAAAACTATTGTTATTATTAATAATTTCTTACAATTAAAAATAATTCTAACAGCTAACTTTTTTCTTTTATAAATACATAGGTTAAAATCAGTAATTATATTTTTAGAGCTCTTCGTAAAAAATTATCTACAAAATGCCCTACGGCCTACATAATATTGAGAAAAAACAATAGTAGAGAAAATTAACTCTTGATAGTTAAAATATAGTACATATTATAATTTAATATAATTCAGATGTTTTCAAAATAAATATACGTTTAAGTATAGTATATATATCATTTTTTTTTACCTATTATAATAAAATGTAGAAAAAAAACCAATTTTTATTGTTTGTCTGCCGAGCAGCCACTTGCAAAGTTTCACTTAGTTAACTTACCCGCTAGTTCTGCCACTTAATTCAGGCTAGATGCATAAATATTTCTATTAAGATTTAAGGGCACATATTAACTCCTATAAAATTTTGTAAATTTCCTCAAAAACTTTTTGTTACCGTATAGTACTTATCTATGTTAATGCCACAAGATGAGCAAGTTAGGGGTATCAATATAAGTTAAGAGTTATTTTGGAAAATAATATTATCAAAACTCAGTTTAAAAAACTTAATATAGATACTTTATATACACTAATTAACATGATTAACTAGTTAATTAACTGAGTTAATCGTGGATTTAATAATATTATACTTAATTAATATTTTAGTACATTATTATATATTAAATAATCAATGGTAATAGTAAATAGTAATTCTCTGATTTTAGTGAGGAAAGTATAAACAGTATGATCATAGTTTTGATTATTGGAACTAAATAGATCAAACCCTGGATTATGACTATTTACTTTAATTATAAATATTTTATTTTTTTGTTTTTTACATTTACTCATAAAAAATGGTTGGACAGTGCTGTCAAAAATTAGAGCACGTTGTTGCACAGATAAAGTTGTGAAAATTTGGTAGCTCTACAACAAATATGGCGCGAGAAATGTTGTCCCGCGTAAAACACTTTTTATAATCAAATTACGGGTGATGTGACGTCCTCTTAACGATCTTTGAAAACGTTTACTTGATTACTTCTTCGTATAGCAAACAAAAGGGCCAAATTTTTCTGTTATCAAACATTTCTAACGTTTACCGCCACGGACTAAGAGAAATCTACGAGTTCGTGTTTACCACTAACGAATTTCATCTGTGATATCAACTAATAAGCAATAATATAACCTCAAATATTATGCACATTAAAAAGTAAACCAGTAAAAAATTAAAATGTAACTACAATTCAATACTTTGATATCAAGAACAGAATAAACTTACGAGTACTGACTTTTGGAAGTTTCAATTTACAGAATTTGGTTTTTTGCCACTCTCGATTACTTGGACATTGTTAAGATATTTAAAAAATGTTTAATCAATTGTAATAATAACTCATAATTCATTATTCGAAAATTCTATAAATCATAAATATAAATACATTTATATACAATATTGTTTTAATTTTATACCAACAAATAAATTTTACTCATTCATTATTTCCTTATTCGATCAATTGGTCTATAAAATGAATTCAAAACATCAGAAGTAAGTTATGCAAATAACCATTATTCTTATTTAAATCTATAGATTACTATATGTATTATTTTTCTACTTTATTTTTAGTTGCTGGAAACAATTTTACTACAAGTTAAATAAATTGAATGTAAACTATGCAGATGAATCAATTGAATCTATGATATATGACAATTTGGAAGAAATGAAAAAAGGCATACTCAAATTTAAATTTCATACTTCATCAAGATTGGTTTTTTATAAAAATGATAAATCGGATACAGATTTCTTATATCCTCTACTATCCCAATTACTTGTAATAATTATACGTTATTTTATGTATCTCTAGTCTCAATCTAGTATAATATGCCTATTATTAATTTATCTATTTTATTTAGTTTATTAATGAACAAGACGTAAAATTTGTTTACAACAAATACAACGAGTTTGTGTGTCAAAATGAATTGAAGACAACTATGTCTGAACATGAATTACATAATGTTTGTGTAGATGTATGGAAGTTTTACAATGAAGAATTATTATTTTTATTTCGTTCTTTAAAATTTATTCTCACTGCAGCAGAAAATCAAAACTGTCATTATTCTGTAAGTACAATTATTATTAATGGCCAATAGATATATAAACTATTTTTATTTTTATTTGTTTGTAATTTCTTAATTGTTTTATTTCAAATTTTAGGCTATTTGTAAAAAAATTGTTCGTAAACAAAACTGGAAGGAATGGTATATTTCTTTAAGAGAACAACTATCACATGTTCGTTCATTAACATTTTTTGATACAATTGTTTATAAACCTCTTCAAAAAATAATACACAAACATTTGTTAACATTTATTTTAAATCAACAAATTGAAATTCTACAATTGATGGTTTTAACTTCACTTAGAGTGGATCAAATTACAAAAGATGATTTTAATATTTGGATAACTAATCTCATTGTAAGTAATTTAAAAATAAATGTTTATATTTAATTAAATGTTTAGTATTCTATTTATAAATTGTTGTTTACTTTCAATCAAATGTAACTAATGTTATATCTGTATTGAGTATGTGAAGTCAAACAATTGATACCTAATCCCTTTAGCAATGATTGATTTTGTTTAAAATAGGTACGTCAAGGTTCTTCTTATATTACATTTTTTTATAATTATCTAAAAATGTTCAATACAACTACTTGAGAAAATAATGTGTGCCTAATTTAAAATTTCATTAATAATTTATGTTTACTTTTCAATTTTTAGTGATATAAAACACTAATTTTTACTTTTCCAGTAATGTTAATTACAAAAGATATATTATAAAGCCAATTTTTTCCTTATTCCATTAAAAAAAAAAATTCTATTTTTTCTAAAAAATCTTAAGCAGGTAATATTTATAACTAATATATTATTTTATTTTACTTGATATTTATAGGATAATAACTTTGGAAAAAATCAAACATTAGAATATGATTATAATAACTTACAAACTGCATATTCTTCTTTTATGAGTCAGATCTCAAGTTTAGAGACATTGCATTCATTACAAATTATTGCATTGTTTTGGGAGTGAGTAATTAATGAATATTAAACTTTTGTTCATAAATTGTTTTTTTTAAATTTAATTTTGTATTTGTTTAAATTTTTTTTATTGCAGGAGTGAAAATTATATTTGGTCCACTAATATAGAATTCAACGAAGCTGATAAAATTATTCGAATGATCCAACCTAGTAGTGAATATGGTATTGTTCTTATGGGTTGGACAATTCTTCACCTTAAAGGAAAATTTGGAATAAAAGTTCCTCAAAAATTAGAAGTTTATACAGAAGCCATAAGCACATTAAAAATGTGGCCATCATTATTAAGAATGTGTCAATCATCAGCTGTTAAAGTATTTAAAAATATTTGGGACCGAACTTATGTGTGATCTACCGATAAACGGCTGGTCCAATGTGTGATCTACCAATAAAAGGCTAGTCCAATGTGTGATTAACTATTAACTATATATTATATTCATACTGCAAAAGTATTTTTTAAATCTGATAAAAAAAATCATCAAATATTCGAGTTTGTACCGGGTGGCATGACCGCCACCATTCTGCTTTAAGTTGGCAGTCTAATAGTGGAAATGCACCATTAACTTTAATATTATACTTAGACTTGACTAACTTCCATAACGACTTTATTGTTTGAGTATGAGCTCAATTTCAATTCTTCAATAATTATATTTCTATATATATATCCCATTGTTGTAGTAGAATTCATTTTAAAATTTAAATCGTTACAAAAAAAAAAATTGAAAAAATTGATCAACAAACGAAATAACACGAATGAACGCTAAATGGTAACTGAATGTTTAAATGATGTATCTTAAAAATACAATACAGTCGTAAAATCCATATCAATAATTATATAGGTATAGCACTATAGTGTAAAATATAGATATGTTTTCAGTAGATCACATGTTCTACCAATAACACTTTATTGTAGATAGCAGTTTATCGGTAGATCATACATTGGACCGGTCCCAAATATTTTATCGTTATTCATATTACTTAAATGATTTTTTAGCTTATTCCTGTATCCAAAGAACAATTTTTTTTTTAACTTACTAACAATAATTATTTAGCTTTTAGTTCTTCATTACTTATATTTAATATTTTTTTTAGGATCATCCAATTATAGACAAGTTAGGAAGAGTTTTATGCGAAAACTTAATAATTGAAAGTATTGAATTAGATGTATTTGAATTGGTTGACTATGATCCAATTATTATTAAGCTTCTAGCATATTTATTAAAAAGAAACCCTAGATTATCAATAGAAACTATAGATAACTTAGAAAGTGGTGTTGGTTTGTTCATAAAAAAATTTATTGATATGTATCCTGTTAATTTATGCAGTTTATTTGAACTCTTTACGGGTATTATAAAAGGGACACCACAAAGTTTGAATAAAGTAAATATTTTATTTTAAAATATTATAATTTTTTGTTATATTATAGTTTAATGGTTTATTATTTTTTAAACTTTTAGGTGTGGAATCTGATGAATAATATTAATTCATTTACTGCTGTTGCTCCCCCAGATGGACAATACATTTATGAACAAGAAACGGACACTTTTTTATTAACTGATCAATATTATGTAAACGACTCTATTTATAGCATTGAAATTCCTAAAAACACTCAATTTATTCTTAATGGAGATATGGTCCGTTTCAACATTAAAGTGCCTTTATTCTACTTTTTAAACTCTGCAATTAACAACTTTAGAATGGTAAAATTTTAATTAATATTATTATTGTTGTTATTATTTTAGCAATTGTATTTATTTAATTTTTAGTGTCGTGACGAAGATCGTAAGATTTCTTCTTATATTAGTATAAAAGAAATGCTCATCAATTCTATTAAAATTATTCAATCTATTGCACATGTTGCAACATCTTTAAATGATGATATTATGGGAACATGTGAAACTCTGTTAACACTTGTACCTAGGTATAAGTTTCTAAAATGTATATAATTTGTATACATATTATATATTTTATTTTATTTTATTTAGTGTATCTTACATTGATTCAAATTATGTGACTGATCCAGAGGTTGTGTCTGAAATATTAAAATTAGCAAGATACATACTTGTTTACTTCCCTGAACAAACAATGTGTTACTTCAATGCGAATAATTTTTTCCCCTTTCTAATGGGTGGTATTGAAGATTCTGTTGTAAATTTACATCCGTTTTCTCAAAATTCTATTGCATTAATGATTCTGAAATATGGATCTGAAGTTTATCCAGTCTTAACACAGTATGTTAAATTAATCGAGGCGTCTTTAAAAGTATGTTATAGTAAAAACATTTTTCTATTTAGCTGGTTATAAATATTTCATTTCTAAATTATTAATTACAGATTAAGCATGTATTAACATGTCAATGTGCTACAGCTGGTATGATGTTTGTGTTCAAGACTATAATGCCATTGTTAGCTGTATCAGATTTCTTTATAGGCCCCAAAGAAAAAATGGATTTAGGTTGGGCATGTATGCGCTTAATGTATGTTGTTTCTGTGTTAGAACCAGAATCTGAAGAAGAAATTTCAATGATAGTTATTAAAAAAGTATTGGATTTGTGTTTACCTTATAGTCCAACATCAATTGCTTCACTAATGATTCTAAACATAGCTACTATAGGTAAAATTATATTCGTGTAATAAAGTCATTAATATATTATTTATGGGAGATTAGACAAAGCTTAGATATTCAATTATTGTATTTATAATAAACAAAAAATTAAATTATTGTTTTATTAATTTTAGGAGAAAATGATTTTATTAAAATAATGCATAATTACCACAGTTGGACAAGTGGAATTGGAAAAAGAAATATACAATGTTTAATATTTGCATTGTCTTTATTAAATTATATCATAGATATCAAGTCACTTGTAAGCTTAATAATTGTTTTGAATTTATATGTGATTATATATTTATTTTTAACATTTCAGTCTTTAGTTAAACAAGGAACAAATACTGCATTATTTGATCCTGAAAGAAGACTTGCAGTTTTGTTATCATATCGTTTGACTGTATTTCATAACAAGTTAAGCACATTATCTCTTACTATTCTTGGGACACTTGCAGAAGTGAGTAAAATAAATATTTATTATTCTAAATATTATTTTATGTATTAATTACTTTGTGCAGAAACGATTTGTCTCCTTCAGTCTATCAATGGGTTTTGACAATGACAAAATAGCACGAAAAGAAATGGTATCTTATTTGAAATTGCATAGACTGCATTCTAATAATATTGTATGTATATATATATTTATAATTTTATTTGAGTTCATATATATTTCAAAAATATTTTTGTTTTTATCTAGGTGAAAATGTTAAAATTCTTACATAATGCTATTGCTTATCAATGTAAGATGTTTGAAATTATATTAAATGTGGAGTTACTTGAAAATTGTATTAAAGATAAGAAACAAATTGAATATAATGATGATAGTATATTATGGTTCATTGAAGTTGAACTTGAGACTGATGTAAGTTAAATTTTACTTCTTATTTAAATTTTTATTTTAATGGTAATATTGTTTTTTTTTACTTATCAAATTAATTAGTAAAATTTTAATAACTTTGAACGAATTTTATTATTATTATAATATTTAAATTTACAAGAAAAATTTAACTCTATCATACTAATTAATTAGGCTAATTTAGTTTTGAATAAATGTAAAACTCTGTATGCATTACTCTATGTTATTTATTTAGGATTTTAAACAAGAACAAGAAAACAACATTTATCTTGAGACCCTGGGGATTATTCATACATTATGGTATAACAGATTTAATTTAGCTATGCATTATTTACAACAAAACAACAATTTTTGGAAGTTAATTTTTAAACCGCTTTTTCATAATAAGTAAGTATTATAATGATGATTATTCTTTATTCGTTACTCATTTTATTTTCTATAGTTTAAATCTTAATTTTAACAGGTTTTTGTATATTTAGTTTTTTTTTTTTACATTTATTTTGTTGATTATAATTGCTATAGGTATTTAATTTAATATTTGTAAAAAATTTTAAAACATAGAAATATCAAATGAAATTTATTTTTATAAAAAACAAATTTTTTTATGGTGAAAAATATTAAAATATGTATTAATTATACCACAGCCACCAATCCTTTCCCATCTTTTTCTGTAGCTTCTAATTCTTTACCATTGGATATATTCAATATAGTTGTTTTTTGTATTCTGTATGCCTATTGTTATTTTGTAATGGTTTTAGTCTCTGGTATCCATTTGGTTTCTTTCCCCTTAACTTGTACATTGGCTTCGCCATACATGTCCTACCCGCATTCTTTTGTTTTTCATTGTTGTCAGTGTTGTCACTATATCTAAATCATTTAATTTGTTTATAATAACTTTATTTTTTCTCCGTTTATATATTACTGCATTTTGGTTCTTTTTTTTTGACCATAATATTCATCATAAAACTTTTCTTTCAAGTATAACTAAGCTTTATCTATTTTTATTAAAGCCCATGTTTTACATAAAAAGAAAGTTATTGGGTTTATCATTACATTATATAGGGTCCATTTGAATCTGTTTTATACTAGTTTGGATTTTAAATTATTTATAAAGCAAAGAAACACTTATTAAGTGAATTAATTCTGTTCTAGGCTTCTTTATTTTGTTATTTGACAAATTTATTTAAATTTCTCTAGATTTAAAATGTTCGTATCTCTATCCTCTTTTTATTAAAGTAATTT
Organism: Melanaphis sacchari; assembly: GCF_002803265.2. Lineage (NCBI taxonomy): Eukaryota > Metazoa > Arthropoda > Insecta > Hemiptera > Aphididae > Melanaphis > Melanaphis sacchari. The sequence continues at coordinate 112,045 of NW_020270814.1, forward strand.
TAGCAACATGCTATTCTTCAATTACTATTTTACACCTTTTGAACTATTGAATGTTTCTTTTTTCTTTTTAAGTATCTTGTTACAAACTATGAACTCAACACTCTTTCTTATTTTTATCTTTTGCTATAAAACAGAGTCGCTTTCCTTGTTTTAAGATTACCTTGTAATTAAGTTAATGCTTATTATTTATGAATTATTTTTAATGTATTACATATTTATAGAATGATACCAGAAATAAATTCAGAAGTATTTTCTATTTTATCACTTCAATCTCATTATTGTCCTATTGAAAGCAATAAAGAATTTGCAGAACAATTAGATATTTTTTTGAAAACAAGATTAAACAGCATGTTAAAAGTTAGTAATTTACCCATAAATTTTATGAAAACTCACTTCTTAAATTAATTAACCTAGTTTAATCAACTAACTATATTTTTAATCTGTATTGCTTGATTTTATTTTCAGGGATTTTTACATTTTTTTGAAGACAATAATGATGCTTTAATTGATACTAAACGAAAGTTAATTTACTCATGGAAGTTTTTTACACTTCTGATTTTAAAACATCGTGATTCTGCTGTTAACGATAAACATCTAGTAGTTGATAATATTTTAAAACTATTTATAATTGAGTTGAAAAGTAATGATATTAGTTCAATCGTTAGTTTGGGAGAGTCTTTATTGATCATGTTACAAATGTGGAAGAAGTAAGTGTTTTATTTTTAAAGATATTTAATTATTATTAAATAATATAACTATAAAAGGAGTTTTTTATAATCTTGACAAATCTGATTCATAAAAATATTGTTAACAATTTATATAGATAGTGTACACAATTAGTTTATACAAAGTATCATATTTTGTAGTATTTATATGGATAGTGTATAGAACTTCAATACTGTTAAAAATAATATTTAAAAAAAAGCAATATAAAAATTATATATTGACTTCTATTAATCCTAATTTTTAAATGTGTTTGTCAATTTTTTTTTTTAACATTTGTCTTTATTTTTTATTAATAGGAACTGTATTATAAATTCCGAATCAACTATTAATGATATACAAACAATATTAAAATTACTTAATGATAATGAATCATTAACAAAAAGTCAAACATCAAAAACTACAGTATTGATTGTGGTAAATGAGATCGCTAATATTGTATTTTTTAATGATGCAGCTTTAAGTGAAAATGTTCACAAAGGTCTTTACTATAAATGTTAATTAATTTATATTTTTTTTAAACATGTTTTTAACTTATTGTTGTTGTTTTTTTATTATTATTATAGATGTTTTTAGTAATGAAATGTACAGCACTATTTGTGAACTTGCTGAAAATCAATTGGAAAATATTAATGAAACAGATCATGAATATCGATCAATTGTTACTAATATAAAACTAACTAATTCATTATTTTATAAGATCATACCTGTAATTACTAGATCATCTACTGATTGGCGTCAATCACATCTTTTAACAAATACTATTTGCCAAATGCTTAAATTAGTGGATAAATCCAATAAAGTATTATTACTTATAGTAGCTTTCTATTACTGTATAATAGAAAATTTTTTTAATTATTTATTCAGGAAAATCAAATTAATTCTGTGACTGTTGAAGTGACTGATTTTCTTTTGTATTTATCATCATTTAAGCAATTTCATTCACAATTTGGTACTCAGCCATTTATCATAAAGCACTTATGCACTGTATTATCTGCAAAATTTGTAAGTAAAAAACATCTACTTGTTTTTTTCAGATAATATTTTATTTGTTTTTGTTTAGACTGAATTTGATATTAAATTTGATGATCCAAAACGGTTATGTGTTTATAAAAATTATTTTAAAATGCTTGTAAACTTTTTAAATATTTGTGACAATTGTGTTAAAAGAGAAGTTATACAACAATTAACTTCAATTTTTTTGGACTTGTCAATAATTTTAAATTTTGTAAGTATTAAATAAAATTATATAATAGTAATAATTTTTACATATCATAAACTAAATAAACTCTTGTTTTTACTTATCAGCCAAAGAATATGAAACTTACAACTCCTCATTTAAACCTAGTTCAGACAGTTATTAAATTGATGAATGTAATTGTTTCCAAAGAATATTATTATCATTGGCAGTCAGTTGGTGGTTCATGTTATATTGCACTTGAAAAAATTATTGTAAGTAATTTATTATTGTATTGTTTCATACTTTTTTGTTGACAAAAAAATAATAATCGATTTAGATAAGTATTTGGGATTGTGCTTATGGTTCATATTTACAATTAAATGATCCAGATGCTTTAATCATGAGTATGTTCAAAAATGAAAAAGTACAATTAAATTTACCTGGTTGGAAAACTAGAGGAGATTTATTTACAGAAAAAGATTTGCTGAAAATTAATACTACAAGAAAAATGTAAGAATATCCATTACTTAATTATGCTTATGCTTATTAATGTATCTTATAAACTATAAAATTATTATTTTGATAATATCAATTTTATTATGTTCATTTTTCAGACTTTTTGAAATGTTGTATTCTTGTAATTCAATTCTTGTACGAATCATGATACCTCCATATGAAATTGTATCATTACTTCAATTGGGTATAAGTGATGCAAGTGTATTCAAGAATATTGTTAGCAAAGAAATAATTATTGATAAAAGATTCAGTACATTCTTTACTGTTGACGGACTAATTGAAATGATTGTATTTTTGTCTGACAAAATAACTAGAGTGAGTAAAATTATTTTTTACTGAACAAAGTTACTTAAAATTAAACAAAATCAATATTTTGATAAAAATTTAGCATGGAGCTGTTTCCACTTCATTGATATCAGCACTCAATGAAAGGTATGTGTTAGATGTAGATTTAGCTAGTTTAAATGATGCCTTAGAACTATGTGTGTATACGTTCACCAGTCAACTTTTAATGAAAGTATCACAGAACAGTGATGACAACCAACAATTATGTGAAATTGCTGAGGTTGCGAAAAATATGGTAACTTTTAATTATTACTATTATTATCATTATTATTAATGTCATTTAAAAAGATGATTAGATGTTTAGGCATAAAGAATTACATAAAGTGAAATTTGTATCATTAATTTAATTTTAATCAACTTTGATATGCCTGTTAGTATATCATTCAAACATAAAATTGAGAACATTTTTAAATTCTCAAAGGCAGTGACAAGAATTTTTCTATTTATAAAGTAAATTTATCATCCAAATAATTGATTATAAGTTTTTTGGTATTTAGGTTAGTCAGAAAATACTTATCTATATAAAATTACACGTTAAATTTTCCATTAGAATTTCATTTAATAAAAACTGAGGTGACAAACTAAAAAGGCATTTCTCAAGTGCCATATGTACACTGATCCTAAAGAAGTACGTCGAGATTAATTAATATGAGCTCTCAGTGATTCCATTGATTGTACATCATTGTCAAATCTTACATCTTATATATTTTTTTCATGCTTATCCTTTGAATAATTACTCCTGCCATTTTTTAAGTGCTTAAAAAAAGACTAACTGAAATCAGGACTGTATAAAAATAATATTTTAGTAACAGAAAAACCAAGAAATCAAGAAATTTTTTTAATTTATTAAGTAAATTTTTATATTTATAAATTTTCAATAAAAAAGAGATTGAACTTACTAGTATAACTTAGTTATAAATTAGAAATGCTAAATTAAATTCCGATGTTCTTGTTTTGAGTTTTGATAAAAATATATATTTTTTTTAGAGTTTGCTTCTCTATAGAACAATAAGTAAAGATGTTGAAGATAAGAGAATAACATCCTTTGATATTAGATCTCAACAATCAAATGGAGATGGTTCAGAAGATTTGTTAATTGGTTTTATGAAATTACTTGAATTTATTAAAGATATTCACAGGTAATTTTATTTACAATTTTAAAATTGTATTTTCAAATATAACAACATTGTTTTTAATTAATTTTTAGGAGCTCTACAACTTCAACCAGAAAAGATTTATCAATTACAGGATTTTCAATTTTAAGATGAATAAATCTTCCTAATAAGTTCAATTTATAAAAAGACTGATAGTAAATATCATTAATTTATTTATTGTTTTTGTATACAACATAGATTTTGTAATAATATAAACAAATTATCAGTATTCATTGTTTTTTTAAATTTACTATCTCTGATATAATCTTGATTTTTGCTTTGATAGGGGAAATAAAAAGGTTTATAACACATAGATTCATTTAAAAAGACCCTAAAATCTTTTTTGTTAAATATCGGCAAAAAAAAATTTTGATTAGTTAAATCAATTTAATAATTTAATGCAAAGTTATTCTTAAATAATTCATAATTCATATTGGAACTAAAAAAAAAAAAAAAAAACATTTTTTCATAGATATTTTATGTTTAAATTAAAGAAAAAATTAGATATTTAAACGAATGTTGATATTATTTAATATATTTTTTGTGGAATTCGAAACATTTACATTCAGTATTGTTTTTTATACACATAAACAACACTGAAATGTTTAAAACATTAATTATTTTTATGTATTTTATGTTTTTATCTATTTATTACATTGCAAACATATTTATACTATTCTTTCTATTCTACAAAGTATTGATGAGGGTGAGTAGTAAGCTTATAGCTTAAAAAACCTATCTTTTCATAAAATACTTTTCAAATTAACTTTGTAAGTTGTAAGTACATTTATTTATATTAATACATAATAATAATCCCTCAACTTAACTTTATTTCGGCTATGATATCAATATATTGATTTAAAAATAAACAATAAATACTATTTTAGTAATTAAATATTTTTAATGTAACAAGTTAAATGTTTTTGTTGAAATTTAATTAGCCTACCTAAAAACCTATATCTATTACTAGCTATAAAGTAAAATAAATTACTTTAATAACAATATAAATCAGTGGCAGATTTGGGGGGACTATCTCCCGCCTAAACCTCTTCAACAGTTTTTTTTTTTACTTACACAATTATTTTAAATTGTGTAATAATTCATGATAATTGATTAAATCATTAAATTTATTAAATAAGTGCAATTTAGATTGTATATTATAGAAGTTATTTTAAAATAAAATAAATAAAATTTATAATAGTATAATTATAATAAGCACATAATTAACATAAATGATTCTTAATGTAACCTTAATAAAATTAATAACCTTCCCTTAACCATTTCTATCATATTTTTAGGAGTCCTCAAAGAAATTCAACTCTGGATCTGTCATTGATATTAATATATTATAATTCATAAGATACTCTTATTATTTATTAATATATTCTGACAGACCGTCTTCACTCACAATTCAGAATCGTTTTTCATGTATTCAACTAATTATCATTGAATTAAAATTTAATTCATACAATTACAATATCTAACTTACTCAATTATGAGGTACACGTTTCTCTTGACTTTCATTTTATTCCAGAGTGATAAAAAGTTCTGGAAAAGGGTCTTTCAAAAGGGAGAGCCTTTTTTAAAAATGCTTTTAATTAAAAAAATATTAGACGTAAAAATATTTTTTTTTAAACATTTCATTTTCAATGTTACTTAAATTATCATTTTCTATACTCTATAGCCAATGATATTTTCAAAATATTGATGCTAATTTAAACTTACTATTTGAAATTTTAGATTTATTTTTCTTCACTTCCTTTATAGTACTTAAAAAATATTTGGGTCTTTTAAATTGGTTTTTTAGTGGATATTTCTCTGTTTTATTTTTATAGATTCTCATCTGCTACAGTATTACTTAATTATTAGTATTATTTTGTGGTAACACTGCTAATAAAATATGTAATAAATTTGATAAAACCATTTCCTTCATATAACAAATGATAATGAAAATGAATACGTCTTATCAGTGATCAATTTATTATTATTTTAATATTTTTTATTTTTATATTAACAATAATCTTTAATTCTTAAATTAGTAATTCCATTTCCGATAATATAAATGCTCAATTAGAACATTAGGTAATAGGTATATTATATCACCTTAACATTTAATACATCGCAATAACCTTCATTGGCTGAATTTTTCGCCTTGGTAGTATTAGAATCAAAGTATAAGTACCTATTTGAAAATGACTTCAAAAGTAATTTCGGTGTACGAAAATACTCAAAAGCTGGGTGCAGAATTGGCCAAAAATCTCTCGGAACTTGCTAATGATGTGTTAGCTGAAGGAGGAAATGCAGTTTTTAAAATTGGACTTTCTGGTACAATGATTTATATATTATTTTAACTATATGGGAAATGCATGAAATAACACCAAAAATGTTTTAAGGTGGATCAGTCGTGTCACTTTTATCCGAATATTTAGCCAAAGTTGAAACAGATTGGTCAAAGTGGAGATTTTTTTTTTGCGATGAAAGACTGGTGGAATTTAATGATCCAGAGTCTACATTTGCTCAGTACAGAGACAAATTTATCAGTAATTTTCCCATAAGTGAAGATCAATTCATTAAAATAAATCCGCAACTTTCCGGTAAATACCTAATGCATGTTCTGTATGTATAAATTAATTATGTGAATGAATATATCATTGGATTTTGTATTGTAGTTGATGAAGCAGCTAAAGATTACATCCAAAAAATGTCTGTTTATTTTGCACCCTATGATTTGCCTCGGTTTGACGCATTGATATTGGGCGTTGGTCCTGATGGGCATACATGTTCTTTGTTTCCTGGACACAAGTTGTGCGAAGAAACATCAGTATGGGTAGCTCCAATTTCTGATTCACCAAAGCCTCCCCCAAACAGAATTACTTTTACATTTCCAATCCTTAACAATGCTAGATATTGTGCTTTTATAGCAACTGGTAGCTCAAAAGCTGATATTTTGAAGGTACTATTCAAAATGTAAATTTCACAAATTATATAATAGTATTATATAATATTTTAATATTTTTTAGCGCATTCTTAAAGACGGTGAACAATTACCAGCAAACTGTGTACAACCAGTAAATGGTAGTGTACAATGGTTATTAGATGAAGCTGCTGCCAAGCTATTGCAAGAAGAAACATCATTGTAAATTACTTATGTTACTTAAAACAAGGTATTGGTTAAGAATGGAAATAATTCATTTTTTACATTTTGGTGTCTGATAAATTTTACCCTGATAAAATTCATACTCTATTTGTATTTATTTTATTTTATGTGTGAAACAAAACATCTATCAAAAAGTAAATGATTTATAAGTTATAACTATCAAATGTTTTTTATCCAGGAGTAAAAGGTTTTGCATCATTTTTCCTTTTTACTGTTGACCTTTATTATAAAATTCCTAAGGTTTTGATAATTATAACCAAGTAACCATCATTAATAACAATTAGAATTTTGACAAAATTGTTCTATTGATGTCTTAAATTTAACATACAGAGCCAAAATTCTGTCTTAGTGTGAATTCCAAACTATTATATTAATTATAGATTTATTTTAAAGATTGAATGGGTTGTTTGAAATAATAGATAATTTTTACTACTTATAAAATGTTATTTTGCATTTTTGTAAACTGCTTACATTTTAAAAGCATATTTTAGATTTTTTTCAAATGTATTTAATTATAATTTAATAAATTTTGAAGTACAAAATATTTGTATATTATCCCATAAATGTGCAGGTCAGTTGATAACTTAAGTAAGACAGAGACTCTCGAGTTATGATATATGGCAGCAACAATTATAGATCAATTAACAAAAAAATTTGCCAACAAAAGAAAATATTTTAAAAAGAATAACTATGTTGATTTACTTAATAATGAAATAAGGGATCTTAAATTACTAATGGCTATAACTTAAACCAAAAATGTAAATGTTAAAAAAAAATTGTGTTTATATTGTAACAAATAATTCAAAAATATTAAAATAAAAAAAATGTTGAGCATATTTTTGTATTTTTAGAACATATAACTTCTTACAACACTTAATCACAATATATTATTATCTCATTAATTATGGTGGACAATGTATATATTGACCAACATGTATTTAAAGATTTTAAAGATGTGTACCTTCCAATAACTAATAAGTGGCATGAATTGAGTTTAATTTCTGGTAGTATAGAGGTATATTCTTAACTTATAGTTTCCAACACACCAATAATCCAACTTCCTAAGTAAAATCCTTCACAATAAACTATATATTTTCCCATATATTTCTTTAAATAATAAATAAATTTTGAATTGTTTACAATTATTTATTTGGTAACTACAGCATTTTGTGTAATCTAATTATCTGTGGTGGTTATCCAATGTTAGAATATAAATAGGGATAACAATTTAATTGAAAAGGTCTAATACATACATGCAAATTACAATTTTTTACCTATTTATTTATATATTATATAAAAAAGATAGTTACAAAATTGAAAATAACATTGTACGTATACAAATTTCAATGGTTTTCTGGTGGTGCAAAAACATACTTTTGCACCACTCAGTTTATGCCACTGCCTCCCAGTACAATTTTTTTTATACACAAACTATCAACTCAACGTATATAACAACTGAACAATTTTTAATTTAACTAAGTATTATCTTAATTAAATAAAATATTTTTTCTTAATTTGATAATATTTATTTAATAAACATTCAGGGTGTACTAGAAATATATAAAGTAGATACAAGTATAATATAATTGTAATTGAAATATTTATTGAAAAATTTAAACACATGCTTAGTTTTAAATCGATATTGTAAAAAGAAATCATCATTATTTATTTTTATAATTTTTAAAGTGAATTTTTTAAAACTATTGTACATAATTTTATTTTATAAAAAATAATTATATCTTAACTAAATTAAAAATCAATTTTCTTTTATAATTATATATTGATAGTACCCATAAGAAATTGTAGTTAGACTTGCATAAACTACCAAAAAATTATTAATGGCATAAAGCAAAATAGTAAATACTGGTTAATACAAGATTTAAGATTTAAGTAAAACTTGCTCATGTAAATGTAAACTGTAGTATAAATAAATTGTATACAACTATAATTTACAAATTTTAATGTTCAAAGATGGGTATTTAGTTTTATTACTCTATGGTATTTATATTCGTTAGCATGTATAATATTTTACCCATAGATGAAAATATTTGTGATAATAATTTTATTCTAATTTTAGCAAACATTAATCTTTAATAATACATAAACCATAATCAGTCTTGTCTATACATATTTGTAACATATTATTATGTTGTATTATTGTGTCAAGTAATTTATTTTATCAAATAAAATATAATGAAAATTTAAATTTATAAATTAAATTAGAACTTATGCCAAATAGATTCTAGTAATTTTTATATGAATATAAGTATTAAAAATAATTATTTTGTAATCTATGAAATAGAGAGATAATAAATAAACTATAACTTGAATAACATTTAAAATAATTGCTTAAAAACTTCTTCATAATTATTACAAATTTGTATGATAATGGAATGATGATCATATATTATGTCTAATATATATTACATTTTAATTTTTAACCAAAATGTTAGATAGTTTTATTACTTATTAAATGTGCAATATTTTAAATATGTCAATGCCAACAGCACAAAAATAAATAAATTATTAGAAAATTAGTATGTAAATAATATACTTTATTATGTAAAATTAATTAATTTTTTATTTTTGACACATTCTCAATAATTGGTCAATTAATAAATTTAATTTGAGCACCACATATAACCGAGTTATAACTAAAAAAAATATGTCCATAGTTTAAGTATCATCAAAATGGAAAGTAAAAATTATTAATAAAAAAAAAAAAACTGATAAGATAAATCTTGTTTAGAAAATTGAAAACATTTATTTTTGAACAAAGAGAACAAAAACAGTTTTACAAATAACAATATTTTACAAAACAAAAGTGTCACGCATGACTAGGAACAAACTTAAACAATTTTTTTTTTTTTGAAAAAAAAAATAAAAATAAAAATATTGTAATTATTAAGGGGTTGAGATAAAATCAGTTAAATCGTTATAAAGAAAATTAGGTTAAAAATTATAATAAATTTATTAACCTTGAGAATATTCTTTTAATAATTTGATGACCAATTCTAAGTGTACAGCAGGCAAGTCAAAGAATTTAAAGACAATACTTAAACCCTTTAATTAGATTTCATATAAACCTAGTTAATTTATCTTGGAAAAATTATGTTACATCTGGAATGTTGGTAGAAAAAGCATTGATATTAGAGAAAAAAAAATAAAAGTTTACAAGAATCTATTAAATATGTTGAGCCTAAATTTGATTGGTAACAATATCAATATGTATTTTAAAAAGCACTGTGTTAATATATAATTAAATATTAGGAAAATTATTATCTATGATATAAATATTATTTATGTTAGCATTTGACATGTTCTCAACATAAGTAATAATCAAACTTAATATTTTTTCTATCCTTATGGCTATGGTAACCATGGCTGTAATGTAAATTTCTACCCTTTCAGATCACGCTTCTTCAAGACATACTGCCCAAAATTTAACCACCAATAAATTTTTGTAATATTCAAGATAATATTTTAAAAACATGAAGGAGAAATATTGAATGTCAAGAGATAAATATGAAGAAGTTCAAATAACATATGTTATGACATAGTAACCCCAAGTGCTTCACGACATCGTTCATAAACGACATAACTTATACTAACAGCAGGTGCTACTTTCATAAAATTTGGTGTGATGCCTCGATATAAACCAACTATACCTTCTTTTACCCAAATTTCTCTAAATACTGACATCATTGTCCTTGTATCGGGACCTTCTAAATCTGAAACAATAATAAATCAATTATTAATGAAATTTATTATATTTAAGTAATAACTTACGAGGTGCCTGAAGACGTGTACGGACAAGAGCTAATGGGTATGAACACACTTGGCCACAAGTACTGGAAACAGTGCCACACGCTAACAATAACGGCATTCCAGGTTTTTCACCATTATTATGTGAAGCAATATAGTTATTTTTTAATGTCTACAAAAAAATAACATAATACAATTGATAAAATAATGCAGTTTTAATAAACATGTTGACTATTAAACTTGTATTAATCAAAATCTGAATTCAAAATGTGTAAAAATATTGTTGACCAACTATCAGTGACATAATAAAATTGAATTTATTTGAAGGGAAGTTTAATATTCCATACAAAACCTAATAAAATATAAAGGCATTTAATGTCATATTTTTAATTACTTGTTGTAGTAAATATTAAAATACTAGCAAACAACAAAATTATTACCTATTAACCATCCACCATTCATTATAGAATTCTGTGAGGCAGTCACCTCTCAATTGACCTTTACATAATACTACTAATTAGGTAATAATATAGTAAGTTTTAAATAATTAATAACAATAAATTTATATCATGGAAGACTTGTAAAAATTGAAAAATGAAGTATATAATTACTAATTTGCAGTTATTTCGTTTATAAAAATTAATTCATTGTTATTTACATGAAAATATTTTAAACAAAATTTGAAACAATAATATTGAATTATTAAAATAAATTATTTTATATTTACAAATTAGTTATAATTGAACTATTAAACAATTTGAAAAAAAAAAAATTTAATTAAGTAGTTTTTCTGATTTCTAATACATAATTAAAGATACTAATTCAAATTTAAAAGTTTATGAAGATGTTAACTCACTGTTAAATTTGTTTACTCTTTATGACCCATGTATAACAATTTAATACAAATTTTGTTTCAGAGAATTAAATTTTAATGTTCATAACAACATAATCTGTAATATACTACATTTTTTAAGTATAATATTTTACTTTTAACTTACATAAAAATTGAAATGCCGTAAAAATTAATCTATTGTTCAATCATATAATATAATATAATATTATTAACTTTAAGCGTGATAGATAAATTTACTTTAATATCAAAGCTAACAAAATATTGATTCTGTTAAACATTAATTTTTTGTTGCACTTGGGCCAAAGAGGGGAAAAAATAGTGCATAGATATCTTTTTTTTGGATAAATTTGTTTAATACAAAATTATATGCTAGGTAATTCATTACAATGTCTAACACTCGTTATTTTAACAATTTTATTTTTAAAAATATTTATTTTTTCCATCGCAAAACAACATTATTTAGAACTTAATATTATTATAATTTTTAAGTTTTTATTATTATTTTTTTTTTTTTAATAATAACATACATTTTTAATTTCATAATAATAATCCAAAACAAAATATTTTTAATACACAACAAATAACCATACATAGCCAACAAATCCCAAATAAGTAGTTAATTAGTTAAAAGTATTTGAAGTTTAGCTGAATAGATGAGAGTTTAATAGGAATACCTCAAAAATAGTTGGTTTACTGACCACTACTTTGCTTATCTAACTTTAATTTTTCTATTATTTTCATAATTTAAATTATTGTTTTTCTTGATATAAAAGTGAGGACTGAATTTTAAGGGTACATATCTAAGCAAACATTTCAAACAAATTAAAAGGTTTTTCAAAGAGTTTGTAAATTAAAATCTTTCTGAATATTTAAAAAATAATAGAATCAAACTAATTAGACATATTAAACTTCTTTATAACATTTTACTTAGCAAAATAATAAAAAGTGCTATTAAGGTAAATAAAAACATTCTCCTTAAAAAAATTAAATTAAAAATATATTTTTTCATTCAAAAACTTTAACATTTTTTGAAAAATAATGATTGTAGACACTTAGATGAATCACCTTGTGAATAAAAAAAAAAAATCACCTCATAAACTGCAAGATCAATACCAGCGTACGGAAGTATACCTAAGAGGTTGGGTACATAACCCCTATAAAAACTACGCATACCTTCACGGTAATACATTTTTTGAATACAATCAAATATACCCTTGTATTGATTACTTTTTCTTATGGCTAATCTTGTTTTTAAAACCTAAAAAAATAAAACAATAAATATAATTCTAATTATAAAAAATAAAAAAGTAACATACTTCTAAGGGATAAATTAATGATTGACTAAAACCTCCTGCAAGTGATCCAGCCATAAATCTTTCAAATATTGTTAAGTCTTTCGTTCTCGAACCTCGAATAAGGCGTTTAGCTTGTTCATAAGCCATAAATTTAAACGCAGACTCTGGAGCTATCTTAAGTACATTAATACCATTCCCACGCCACATGCCTCGTTTGCCTCCTTCTTTTAACATGCTTTTGAAACACGTTGTTATATTACTATGTTGATTACCGTATACCTAAGACACATAATAAGCTATTTTTACAGTTAAATAATAATTATTATAATCATTACTTCAAAGTTACTCAAAAATACTACTTTAAGTCCATTTAAATTCAAATAAATTGGATATATTGTTTTGGTTAAAATTATAATTATAAGATGCATAATATATAGTAATTTAAATTAAGTTAAAGATTATTTTTCTATTCATTAAATTTGCCTTACTTGTAAAAATACTTTAAGTCTATCCAAAGGCGCAGTAAAAGTTCTTGAGACAGCGCCAGCTACACCACCAGATACAAGATGACGCCACCACATTCCTGTTATCATTTCAGCTTGGGTGAAATCATCTGGTACATTCATATCTTCCCCAATGTCTATAAACTAAAAAATTCAATTTTACAATTAATTATCAAAAAAATATTACTAAAAGATATAGATATAATACAAAATTATTTTAAAATTTTAAGGGATATTATTTTATTTTACTGTGCTTATTTTAACAAATAAACTTTATTATTGTATTTGAATTATGACTAAATTTGAATTAAGAATCAGGTAGGGGCCTCCGGGCCTTGCATTATAAAAAATTATATTTTGAGGTATCACCTAAAAAGAATTGCCCAAAGCCTTGTTCCACCTTACAGCTGGTTAAGATTTAAATTATTCACTTTTATTAGAATTGAATAATAATAAATGATAAATATAAAGTAAATATGTATTAAACATTAGTTTTTACAAAAATCCAGTAAGAGTTATATCAAATTGGAATTTTCCCAAATTCCTTAAAAGATTAGTTATTTGTTAATTGTATTTTATTAATAGTGTCAAAGAAAAAACGATTTTGACCTTGGATTAAGTGAGCTCAACCTACAGATACCTGCCAAGTGCATAGTACATTATTAGCAATATATTAAAATCTTGTTTAAATTTTAAATTAATCCCTTAAAGTAAGTTTTTTACAAAACTAACTGAAATAATTCGCTTTCTTATAAAATAAAAATATTATATCACGAAATACATCAATAAAAAAAATACTACTTAATATTTTTTTTTTTTTAAATCTAAATTTTAAACAAGTAGATTTGGTAAAAAATGATAGTTAATTATTCATTATTTCAAATAAAAATGTACAGTAATTTACTTTATCATAAAAATTATTAAGCTAAAAAGTAGGTACTTATACAATGTATTAATTTATCTATTACAACTGATAAGATTAAAAGCAATTAAATAAACAAGGAAGAGTTCTTGATAAAATTGCATATTGAAACAGTAGACCAAAGTCCCTAGAAACTATTTAACTATAATGCTATTAACAATGCATAACAATATTTTTGTTTAAAAGTATGTGCGTAAATAAGATTAATTTACGAATTAATTACAAAAAATATTCATATTTTATATTTTATTTAGTAAAAATTATTAAAATATATAAATATATATATATATATACATTCATAATTGTCTTTTAAAAATGAAAATAAAATGATTATTTAAGTATATAATAAAAAAGTATGAACTACTTTTAGGTCAAATATATGTTACTCATTGAGAAAAGAAAAATTAATCATATTATTACATAAATACCTTTAATTTATTATATTAATGTATAATTTTTTAGAAACCGTTTTTTCGAGTACTTACTTTGTTTGAAACCATTTGTTTATAAAGTTCTAAATACGATTTATAAATATCACAGCAAGAAAGACAATTTTCTTCGTAGTCAAAATTACATAAACCATCAATTTCGTCTTGGTCAAGTGAGTATTTAAAAATTTTTAAATTATGTGTATCCATAGTAAGTTTTTATTAAAAAAATAAATAATATTAATAGTTATAGAAACGCGAATAAAATTCACTATATCACATAGACAGTCTACTAAAATAATTCTTTGCACAGGTCTAAAACAGAACGCTGCTGAATGTCGATTGGCGGGGGCAGTCACACACGTGATACAAGCGTATAATTATCGAACTATATAACATTCGCAACGTTAAAACTATTCATGTTTCTCAATTTTAAATTTTTATTATTTTTCATGTATTGATAACACATCAATTTGATCATTTTGATTAGAAATAAATTGCAAACACTTAATACATAATTATTAAAAATTCATACTTACAGTTGAATGCCTCCAATATTTAATTAAGTCGTGTAGGTCAGTGAAAGGGCAGTAAAGTAAAAAATCTCTCCATTCTTCAAAGCTAATTTCTAAACTTCCGTCTTTATCCATCCTGAAGTATACATACAAAAAACATAAGCCAGCTTAATTTATTAACTTATTTTAAAACATCAACCCCGAGTTTACCTTTTAAGAAGTTTTATAGCTTCAGCATCATCAATTTCAATTCCTAGTTCTTGAAAAGCTCTTATAAGCTCATATCGATCAATTTTTCCTAAAGAAATTGTAAATAAATGTACTTGAAAATAATTCAAATTGGTTAAAGTTAAAAATAAACTGTAGGCTATAATTATTCCTTTTTTATTATAATTTAAAAACTGCGGTAAAACTAATAAAATATGATGTTTCAGAAACAACAAATTATCGTGATAAGTAGTGCAGTTTTTTCTCTTGTTTTAATACATCTGCAATGCGCAATACTGAATACATAAGGCGTATTACTTATACAATTTAAAAATCGAAAATTAATATACATAATATGGCCAAAAGAGCTTAACTATAAATAGTATATTAATTATATTTATAATTTTATTAATTAAACAATAATAAAAAAAAAATTGGTTTTAATTTAAACTAAACTCGTAATAACTAAAATATTAAATAATAATTATGTAAATGATACTTTCTTCACCTTAAATTTAAATTGCCAATTCAGAATAATAATTATAATCATAATATAAATGAAAATTACACTATACAAACTTAAAAATTAGCCTTATCTTTAGATTTTTCTATTCATTAAACTTTAATGGCTTTAAAAAGATTAATTTAAACAAATAAATGTACTTATTTTTTATCTAAAAAATTATTTTTAATTACCTTTATGAAATATCCAATTTTACTATAATTTTAACTACTTAAAGCTTATAAGTTATTTTATTAGAAACTTTCATGACTATATGGCATGTACTATACCTATATAACAGTACACCATAGACACTAGACGAATATTTTTTGTCGAAAAGACGACACAAAAAATGAAAAACTCAAAGATAATAGGGACTAGGGAACATAATAAGTACTTAATTTTCTCGATTTACAGTATACTAATTAGTAATTAGAATATAATTAATTATCTAATGATAATATTTACTTCAAAATACTCAAATTTTAATAGGAAAGTGTTTTAATTTTGGGGGAGCATAAGTACCTGTAGTTGTGCCAATGCAATATCTATTTAGGCGGGTGGTTGAGTTACATTAAAATATATTCTACGAAATGTGACGATTTTATTATCCATTACATAATATGATTAATATGTATACTATCATCCCAATAACCGACAATTATTTTACTAGGAAATGCTAAATTATATTCTTAAAGTGCTGAATATTTTTATTTATCATTTTTGCTTTAAAGTAATAATACAATTTACAAATTTAACATACGTAAAAAGAAAAACCAATGATCAACTTAAATCAGTTCTAATTAATTTATGAACCGGGATGATATATAATAATTTTATTTATAATATCATTTTAATTTTTAAATAAATAATAAGTAATCTTAAACTTAAAAAACAATCTTATGCCAATACAGATCATTATACATTAAGTCTGGTTTTTGATAATGTAAGGTATAATACGTATCTATTTGAAACGTATAAAACTATTCAAGCCCATAAGTTTCTTATTTTAATTTAATTTTTATAAGCAATTAAATAAGTAATTACTATCATAATTCAATTAATAATTATTATAACTATGCGATTTATCATTCAATTTTAAGGTAGGTAATATAATGTATGATGTTTAATGCATCATCATACTTATTTTCTCATAACATACATCTACATTATTCATTATACATTTATACATTTCGTTGCGTAGTACGTCTACGATTTGATTTGTAATTCAATCCAGAAGTATAAAATGAGATAAAATTATGACATTAGGTCAGTGACATCACTGTAAAGAGGGGAAGGAGAGAAATAAAAATTGCTTCAATCAGATTTAAAATATTTTTATTTTTTTTTTTAAAACACTTATTATTATTTTGAGGAAAATTAATATCAAGTAGTATATTAGAAAATTAGATTATTATTATTACAATAATTAAAATTAATAGTTTTTGAGTTCGAAATATAGACACTTTCGCGTGTGTAAAAGATTTGATGTAAGTGGTGTGTGCGTGTGAATTAACATGAAAAATTATTATAATATTAATTATTATTATACCATTTATACTATACATAGTATTTTTAAATGCAAAGTATTATTGGCTATTATATTTTTCTTTATTCGAATGGAATGTCACTGATATTATGTAGGAACACACATAATTTACAAAAATTTGTTTTCCGCTCAGAATAGTTTTTTGTATAGGTATAATGAACTATCATTGAATTCAAATTTAACACGTTTATTATAGAGAACCAATCAATACCTATTGTACAACAGTGGTACCCATTTGCCCATTCTATTTTTATTTCATTTCAGTGGTAATAGTGTATAATCTGACAGTTGATACAATTTAAATTCTAAAAACAAAATAACGAATTTTAAACTCATCCGTGATTTATAATATATCTCAGATAATATTATGTTATTCATTTTTTTCAACCTCTTCTCAAAATAATATGTGTTATAAATTTATAATGATATTTTTGAAGATCTACCTAGTACCTACCTACATAGAATGGCTGTACTCGCAAAACCATACAAATAAATGTGTATAAAATATACAATGTAGGTAGTTTAAAAAAGAGTAAATTCAAGGGTGTTAAATTTGTCACTAGCAAGCTAAACAAAATCACCAGATTTATTATAAAATGACTCATAGTTATTATATTTTTTTAATAATTATTTTACACTATGATGATTTGTTATATAATAAATAATAATTATTAATCACTCAACATAAAACCACCTACACACCTAGACCTAACAAATTATATGTGTGTTGCTAAAGCAATACACTTAGCTCACATTGATCTTCTCTATAGAATTAAAAATGACATAAATGCATAATAGATATTCAAGATGAACACGATTAGATAAGGAATGGAATTCTCTAAAATAAATTATAACTTTAAAAAGAGCAAAATGAAAATAATATATTTTTGTCAAGTCAAATAAGTTTTCAGTAGAAATTTATATTCCTTATGAATTGATATTAAATTATTTATGAATTAAGCTATTTATTATTATATACAACAAACTTTTTAACTCTTATTTTTTATCCAACTTACAAATAATTAATTTATCTGATTTTTATTTTTATTTTTTGTTTGTATTAAATAAAATAGGTAAAATAAAACCTTTAAGCAAAAATTTATAAATTTTAATTCATATGATTTTATCCCTTGCAGTAGTATATAATATAACCGATTATACATAGTAGATTTCAATTTTAACATTCGTATAATAATTACTTTAACTCACACATTACTCATTTCAAAACTAGATAATATTTTTAACTTTCATGTACAACAATCTTTATTATTCATAAATAAACATTTTAAATTAAGTGATTAATAGTTTCATTGAAGTTAATATAAACACACCAGGCAAATTCTAAGTCAATATTTATACATTTGAACTTATCCTCAACAATTTAAAGACCTTATATTTTAAATACTTTCTAATAAAATAAATACATAATATATAACTTTTGAAAATACAAAATAATTTTTTATCACTATTAAATCTTTATTACCTGTACTCAAAAATTGCATTATGGTATAAAAAAATAAAATTAGACTCCTACACATTTATTATAAATATGTAACTCATGAACATACACTTTTCTTGAATGATAATAATAATTTACTAATCTAAAACATATTGAATATATAATAGTTATAAAAACTAAATATTATTAAAAAAGGTATTTGGATATTTTAAGGAATTTTTTTTTAACTTTTAATATTTTTTTTAGTTATAATTTTGATTAATAGACTTAATATAAGGTATCTATTACATTTTTAAAAGCAGATCAAAATACTTTAATTAGGCTTTAGGGAAATATAATATAGTATAAAACAATAAAAGTTTTTTTCAATAATAATTATATATTTAATCATTTACTAGCGGTATGTTAAATAAAAACTCAAAAACTTTATAATTTTTATTGATTTATAAAATATAAATTCAAACTAATTTCTTAATTTTTTATATAATAAGGTCCATTTATCTGTTTATTAATTTATGAATTTTAATTATATAATATATATGTATACTTAAATTTATTATTGGCTACAGAACGGCATCAATTATTATTTAAGTATATACAAAGTCATATTTATAATATGAGTAAGATTTCAACTAAATGAGATTGAAAAGGTATATGAAGGGAGTAGAAAATCTTAAATAAATTATGAAGACATAATTCAAAATAAATTAGGTATAATAAGAAATAATAAATAAAAGCTTAAAAAAATATACGGTATCAAATATATATAAAACTTTAAAAATTCAACTTAAACTTTGGTAAAACAAAATACAAAATTTTGTAAATATTTTGTTCACAGAATAGTTTTATTTTAATCCTATAATAAAGTACATTTAAATAAGAAATAACTGCTACTTTGTAAATAAAGAAATTTTATTAAGTGAGAAAGTTTAAAAGTAATATATATAATTCAATACTACTATTTAAGGGTAAATAAGCTTTAGCAAAAACATGCATTTTACTATATCTTAAAATAATCAAATAGCTTGAAATGTATATAAAATATGAATAATACTAAAATTAATCAATTGTACTTCAGGGAAGATGTACTTAATACAATAATACATGTCATTTCTATATCACCTCCTTTAGATATAATAAATTATAATTTTTAATCTTAACTTAATAATTATCATTGATTTTTTTTTTATCGTAATCATTTAATATCTAGATTATTTGTTTTATTTATTTAATACAAAAATAATGACAAATTTAAATTTAATATAAATAAGTATTAATAAGTATTTCCTTGTACATATTTTCAGCTATCCCCTATCCCTACTTGTTATTCTAGGTAACTATACTTATTATTTAATTAGATATTAGATGTAGAAAATATATAATTTATTAATAAGATAATTTCTTTTTAAACTTATAAATTATGTTACATATCTCCAAATAATATACTAAACTTTTTAACAAGTAAAACTATTTTCTATACGAATCTCAACTAAAATCATGCATAATTAAATAAACGAAAAAAAAATATGTTAACAATAAAAATCAGTTATTATAAGTAATATATATATATATATTATTTAATCTTTGTTATAAACTTAATTTGAAGTTATAAATTTTAAAAGATTGTAACAAGATCATACTTTTTAAAACATGAATGTAAAAGTATTAATTAAATTGTAAGTACAATAATAACAGAAAATGTTATATCAATTATATCAAATTATAGTAAATGCCACTATCAAAATAATGATTTGCATATCACATAAAAGAAGAAAGTATATTTAGATATCAATTATTTTACTAACTTTACTATCATTAACAAGTTTCTGATTAAATTCATTAATACGACCTATTCTTTTACTCAAAATGTATAAATATATTTTTTAAATCTATTAAATATATATAAAACATTATAATATAAAATACCTTTATTATTTATCATTAAATACATAGTTGATTTAACATTATAGTTATAAATCATAATAATTTAAATTTAAGTGTTTGTGTAATTAAATTACATCTTACCGTCTTTGTTTTTGTCAATGTTAGAAAAACTTAGCCTTAATGATTTTTCATGTTCTTTAACATAATGTATAAATTCAGCTAATGTAATTGAACCACTTTTAGTAGCATCAGACAGTTCTAAAAACTTCTATAAAGTAAAAAAAAAAAAAAATGTAAAATTAAATGAGTTACTTATACCTAACTATAATGATATTAAGTTAGGGTGACCATACATCCCATTTAAAACACAATTGTTCTTAGTTTGAGTATCATGTCTATTTTTTAAACAAATTTTAAGTAAAATATTTTTAGTTTTATTTTAAGCTTGTTATTTTTATAATATTTTCATGAAACAAATATTGAATCCCAATAAATAATGGTCAGTGAGACAGGTTATTTTGCAATGTAATTAATAATTATGAATATATATACCATCTTTAATTTTATTGATCGATAAACATTAAATTATGTCATTTTTATAATCGTTAGATACCATTTATACAGATAAGTAATGGTCTTTTGCACTACCCATAGGTACCTATTAGATTAAGTAAAAATGTTATTTATATAATATTTATTTCATAATTGAACATAATTGAATACCATTGTAATTTTATTTTTTATGAATAATTGAGCTTTAATGATAAAAACTTGATTGAAAGTAATAATTATTAATTACTTGACTAATTAGTTATAATAATGATTTTCAATTATGTTTTTATACTTGATTTTATAACCGGGGACTTTCCAGGGATTTCTGTTTACCATACCCTTTCCAACAACACACCTGGTCTAACAGGCACTTGGTCTACTTTTTAAAATTTAAAACAATTATTAGAATTATTTCATTTATCTTGTTTTAAAAATAATTTATATATATATATATGGTCACCCTATATTAAATTCCACTTTAAAAAAAGAGTAATTTACTTACTTGAGCATATTCTTTATCATGCAATGCAATAGACAAATCATGTATATCAATTTTACCATTCTTATCCATGTCAAGTGATTCAAATAATTTAGCCAACCGAAGCTCATCTTCATTAGGAAGCTCGTGTAGATAATGAGGTGGCATTACACTTTCAGTATTACCAGGGCCAACAGGCACATGATGATTAATGGCGTTCACCATGTTAACTTAATTAAATAAAATGTAAATTCAATTGGATTTCAATACTCTAACTAGAGTTATACATAACAAATAAGTCAAAGATATATAAACATTTCACATAGGAAAAATATAAAATTAAACTTTGAAGTTTTTAAACGATAAATAATTATAAGAAATTTGACTAGTTTTATCCTGTAAGAAAATTTTAGAAATTTGAGAAACTCGAGTCTTCAACTCTCGTAAGTTAAAATCATCATTATCAAGACGTATCAATATTGTATCAACTTAATTTTCTTATCAATATGATTACCATATACCATATTTAATATAAACACTATGTTGATCATCATATGGAATTCACTGATAAAAAATCCGTTTTTTTATTTTTAAATTTTTGAATATGTGATTAATTTTTTAATAATAATATTATATTAATGTAATTGTTTTTATTTTTAATGGTTTATGATGTAAATGTAGTTTACCAGCACCCAAAAAATTATTTTTTTCTTTTTTTAGTTATCAATGTAGCTTGATGTAAAAATGTATATTAAATTATGATCAGAAATTCAAAAATTGTCAGCTTCAGTATTATAGTATACTTATAAGAACTAAGAAATTATAACTTATAATTTTATAGCAAATACAATTTTTTATATTAATTTAAAATCAGTAAGCAAAAACTTATTAACGAAAATTTTTACTTTAGTAAAAATGAGCTATTTATTACTTATATTATATTTTTAATTTATAAATGATAGACGGTAGTCGGGCAGTTATTATTGTTTATAAAATGTTAAAAAAATATAAAATAGGTATAAAAAATTGTCATATTCTACCTTATTACCGAATAAATTAATTTTTAGAGCCTATACCTACAGATGCTCATATTTTTGCTATACTGCATGTCCCAAACCATGTATATGGGCGAATTAAAGGCCTCCAGTTTGTACTAAATACGTCAAATAGAAACAGTTAAAGATTTTCAAAGATAAAAAAAATAAGTATTTAATTTGTTTTATCTAGTAAATTGTATTTATTAAAAAACCATACGTTGATTAGGTACGGAAAGTCTTAAGTATTTTTATAAAAAAAATATAGGTATAAAAAACCTTTTTCTTCTATAAGCCTAATCCTAATTCCTAGCTATTAAGAAATATTAAAAGAAGAATTTTTTTTTTTTTTGCAAATTTTCACATTTTTAAACCGTTTATTAAAAACATCACATACTACATTAATAATTGAAAAAGCAAAATACAACTTGCATTTTTATTCATAATCAGTCGATTTTAGTTCCAGAGACATGGATAGAAGGCTAGACTTCTTTAAAAAGGTTGGTCTATTCAAACCGAATGTTTATACCGTTTACAAAATTTAAAATTATATCACTCATGCGTACAATGGAAAAAGTATAACTAGTCCGGCCGGATTAAAAGTTTACCACCCAACTGTCCATAATTATACATTTGTCACCTAATTCTAATTTCTACATATTAATATTTTACTCCAAAAAGACATTATCGTATTTATTGAAATGTTGTTCCGAAAATGTATCAAATTCAAATATTAACTCTAACGACATAAGAAAATAACCATTTTATTAATATAATATATTAACTTTATCTGGCTCGTTGTCACTTATCGCGAATATTTTTACAGATTGTTAATAATTAATGCTTGTTATTAAGTTAAATGCAGGTACGGGAATCTAGTGTTAATTCACACACCCGCGAATACTAACTTTAAATACGTATACACATATAGGTATACATATTTATGACTGAAAATTATTTTGAACACAACAATAAAATATTGATGTAGTTTCATAATATCACCATGTATTCAAATTACTCGATCTTATATTTTCTAAATAATGTTTCAACGTTAAATATTATTATTTTGTATTACACTATAAAAAAATGTTAATTTGCTGCTGTCGTGATGGGCTTTAGCATAAACAGCCGAAGCGGTAACGGCCTTGGTAACAAGAGTTAAATATTTGAAAAAACGTTAATTTTAAAATTCTGTTGCTCCTTCCAAAAACTCCATTTTACATTGGGTTATTTAAGCGATAATCGAAATATAAAGTTTTAGCTGAATGTGATAAAAATATGCGAGATTACTTATGCAATGCTGGAATATCAATACTGTACCTACTGTATTTGTTTTATAATATCTATATTTTATATTTTAAAATATTAAATACATACTTATTTAAATTAATATTAATTTTTAATTATACATACTACATAGTATGTTAGTTTTGAATACATTTAAGTATTTAACATTTAACAAATATTTTAATTTTTAAAACTTTAGTAACTTTACTGTATTGCTAGAGTGATATCGATATGCACTTGACCGAAAAATTATAAGGACCCGAAATAATTATTATATTTATATAATATATAATAATTATAATATAATATTATATTTATATTATATTTTCGTTGGCCCTAATTCCTTTTGAAAATGTATATGAAAATGTCATGTTGGTAATATATTTTGTGCTTATCATATTATCCTTATCTTTTTTTCAGACGACTGCATCCAACTCGATAGCAGCCAATAGATAGCGCACATCCAAATTTGTTGGGGATAACATAAGTAGTGTAACCATACCACGATGACCGATGTAGATCTTCTCTACATCGTGAACTATACAACCGATTGTTTTGTATTTAAATGTATCAAAATATAGCACGAATTAAATTAATTTTTATGCTCTGTGTAATACCATTTTCAGTATACATTTATATATTACATTACCAGTAAAATAAATATAAATATAAATATACTCAATAGTAACATTTTAGCAATTCATTACAAAAAATGTACTTATGGTTTAATCGAATAAAATTAATAAAGTTTAATTTTCTTGGGTAATTAATTATTTTTCCTTAAACAAAATATCAGGTGAAAGCTGTAATTTTATTAACTGTCACTATAACAGATAAAATTGTAAGAAAAAAATGTATAGATTTCCTAAAAATATAGATATGTATATGTACACAATAAATTATTAACTGAGGTAAAAAATTAGGTTATTCATATGGTTTGCGATAAATAGAATTTTAAATAACTTTTTAGGAAATATATTATTAGATGATTTGTCTCCAAAAATAAATTAGAAATAGATATCTGTGTACAGTGGCGTATTTAAAGGTTTTCCGCCTATAGGCACTTTCCAATTCACTGCTTTCCCCCACCATCCTTCCTGAAATTATTTATAAAATATATTTAAACATATTATAATATTTCTATATTATAATATTATTAAATTTTACGTAATATCTTTTTTTGCAATTAACAAATTAATTATATCCAAAACTTTAAATTTTGTCAAAAAACAAGTAAAATTTGATTTCATCAAATGATAAATACTTTTTATAATTTTGTAAAAAAAAAATTGTTAAAATTTGCTGTCCTCCAAATGTCGCCGCTCTAGGCTCGGGCTTATAGGACCTGTACCTAAATACACCTCTGTCTGTGTGAAGATCATTTTAATGAATATGATTTCACCAGACCTGATCATAAAAATCTAGTTCGTGGAGCTATTCCCAAAAAGTATGATGTATATGGTAAGTTTTATATTCAATTATGAGTTGACAAATTGTGATCAAAATTTCCAAATTATGCAAATAAAGAATTATTAGGTACAATCAAATTTTGAATGATTTTAAAATATATTTAGGTAGAAAAGTTATGTCACCTGTATCAGATAGTACAAACTGTGTTACACAAATTAAAAGAAAACTCATATTTAACACAAAAGATAAATAAATCATATGAACTATAATAAACGTGAACATGCAATATAATTATTACAAAAATGTAATATACTAAAACTTCTTAATTATTTGTACTACACACTAGCATAGGTACTTTATACATTATTACAATAGATTCTCTACTTTTACTTTCCACAAACATCACTTAATACACCAACTTACACAATTCTTTTTAAATTGTATTATTATTTACATTTAACAGTTACATGATTAAAATAAAATACATTAAATATTTATTGATTTATAAAATTTATAATTTAAAAATGTATACTTTTGTAGACTGTAATCTTGTACTCAAAAGTTTATTTGATTTTTCATATAAACAACTATAAATTATCAAGTTATCAATATTTGTAAATTGTAGGTGATGAATACAATGATATATTGCAAAGAAGTACTTTTGGTGACAAAATTATAAATGATTTTTCACCACAAAAACTGAAATTATTAATTCCTATTAAAACATATTGAAAATCCATATATACATAAAATTTTTATAAAAAACGTATTGATGATGAATCAGAAAATGGTCAAGCATTTAATTTAGAAACTGTTTCACCAAATAAAAAAAAAAAAAAAATATGTCAGAACTGACAAAATTTCTTAGTCCAACTTGGTCAAAGTGAAGAACAAATTTGAAAAACTTCTAAAAGCAGTTTCCAAACAAAAAAAAATATTAGCTCAAAAAAGATTTAAAATATCACGTTTGAAAAAACAAGTAGAAAACTAGATCCTAGTACTTTTGTAATAACTCTGTGTTTTATTCAAAAAATTCCAAAGCGCTTGTAACTATGCAACTTTAGTATAAAAAAAGAAACCGTGGTCGCAAGCCGAGAAACAAGTTGCTACATTTAAATATTTTATAATTTTTAAGTTACCAATTACTTATGATTTATAAGTTTATGAGAAGAAATAAAATGGTTCTGCCAGGTGTTACTTCAAAACAACGATGGCTCAAATCCTTAATATATTTACCAGGATTTGTACCAGAATATATTTTGAAATTGACATTGATGTCAAAAGTAATGACAGAACAAGAAAAAAATGTGTTGTCTTAATAGATGAAATGTCAATAAAAATATATACTCAATGGTAAAAATTGGTAATATTCACAGATATAATATACATATATATATATATCTGTGGTAATACTAGACACTTGTTATTATTTACCGTCTAATAATTTTAATTTCATAGGATAAATAATACGATAGCGGTAAAGTTTGATAACGGAAAAATTGAGCCGTCTACTAATTGCTAAACTCCGAAGCAAGTGTTTACATGTATTTCAATACGATGAACGACTATATGATACGTTTGGTTTGTTTGATTCCAATGACTAAAACCGTGGTTGAATTTGTTTATACTTTCGCCGCAGTAAGAATCAGTGTTTTACTATCATTTTTCTTCAGTCATCACCCATCACAGTTCACAGGGCACAGAGGACTAACAGTGTAACTCTTTGTCTTATACCAGATACCTAGGTTAACCATTATACCATTATTACCTAATTAATCATTATACCGTATTTATCAGTCATCAGTCATCACTATATACGAGTTTAAACCGTTCAAACTTTGGCGTTTGTAATTTGTACTCGTATTCAGTATTCTAAAAACGGTTACCGCTACCAAATTTCTTTATAAGTACAAACACTTGAATCGCATAAAAAATTATTGAAGATCAAAAAAATATTTTTTTCTTGATAACACGTCTATGTTATTGTCGTGTAGTATGAATTATGAAATCACTATAAATAATATGCATTTCTTATATCTGACTCGAGTTAATTTGTCTTTGTGTTATAATTTATTACTAGAGACGTTGGTTTCATACTTCCAAAGTTCCTCGATATTGTATACTGTGATATTCACTTCAACTATAGCAGCGTTAGAGTAGTGAGTATAATTGTTTATACTTGATAGGCTTAAGAATAATTAAGTCTGTTTTACTAGTATGCAAAACGCAAATCGATAAAGTGTGATATAAAAGATTGTAAATTTGTTATACTGCCAAAGCGATAAAATTCGATCATAGCCTTATAGACCATAGAGTATATAGGTAATATCAAATATATTGTAATAAATGTAATATTCAATAAAAAAACTATGCTTTTATGAGGTTTGTAATGATGAATTACTGTTAATTATAACGATATTATCAATGATTTTATAATTTATAAATATGTATAAACCAGAAGTCAGAACTATAAAATATAATTGTTACATGAAATAAGTTAAAAAAATTCAATTAATATTAAATTATAAATTTTACTTAATATATTCGTATTTTAATACTTATCTTATTGGGCGTACTAAAATAATTTTTTTTTTAATTTTACAACAAATATTAATTATTAATTGGTTTATTTATTTTATTTTGACGTTCAATTGTTCTCATAGTCCAAACGATTACGTTTATTAGTCAGTCACTATCCGCTATCTTAGACGTGTATATTTATTCTACCAATAAACTATATTATTATTTATTAATTTTATTGTTGTTTAATATAGTATAATAATGTATAGTTACTATGTATTAAATATTAAATACTAATGATATTGGTATACTAGTATAGTAAAACTACTTACAAGTTACAAACATGCTTTACGTCATGATTTTTTAAAATATAAAAGAATAATCATTAAAACTTAAAATATAAAATTGCGACGTTTAAAAAAAAAAATTGAAGTGAAATAACTAACTGCCTTATTTTAAGACGTAGTTGTAGCGCTCGAATAATCGTTTCACATCGTATTGTTTTTGAGAGCGTTATATTATACAGAAATATGGTAATATTTAATTTAATATTATAATTGCAAATTACAATATCTACAAATTATGAAATATATATCGTCATAATTCTAAATATTGTAATGTTGTTGTATTGCATATTTGCATTTAACATAAAAATTAGTTTTTATTAAATGTACGAATTCCACAAATAGAAATATAGCTGTCTTGTTTTTTTACTTAAAGTTAAATAATTAGTTTAATAAATTTAAAATGTTACATCATTATAAAGTAAATATAACTTTTGCTTTGAAAATTAGTTAAAAATTAAAACATTTGATGCAGAGTACAGACGCCAGACACATTCTTATTATAGTGGTATTTTATATAGTGTTACGGCATTGAGTGATAAATAATAACCGATAGATAAAAAACTACAGTGAAAAGTAAATATATATATATAAAATATTTATTTGTATAATTAAATAATAAAATAATATCATTATTATATATTTGTATATTTTGTATACAAAAATATTACGTTCTGGCAATCTCGCGATTCATTAAAGATTTTGTTCCCGATCGATTTAATATCGTTACCCTGCAAACAATATTGCCAACGCAAGTAATGCGATCAATATATCGACAAAATTTAACCCCTTCCGGCCGACCGCACATCGGCACCATCTGTTTATTAATGTTGAGCGTGTGCCTAAATTATTTAAATACGCCAAGCATCGTAATATGCATGAATGCGAGTTAGTGTGTAACATACATTGCCTACATTGCGCCTGTTTGAAGTTAGAATTTTCACTCTGTTTCAGTTTATAATATTGGTCGTAGGAAAGTTTAGGTAGCTTAGCATTTTGTTATAAATATAATAAACTAATATTGTTTATTTAATAATTTTATTTTATATTATTATATGCTTGATATTAATGTAAACCATTTACAACACAAGTATTCTTTAGCCACCTGTTAATTGTATTTACAGTAAAATCTGACGATGGATGAATAGCTGACTAAAAATAATTAAAATATTGGTAACGTCGAAAACAGACGTAGTCAGTTATATTACATATTTAGTGGTACCTATATGCTTATTAGTAAAACTAATACACATAACTATTTATTCCAGTACAATGTAAATGTTTTCCGACAAAACAAATCTTTTAGTATAACTTGAAAAAACATAGAAATTAATTATAAATAATGTAGAATGTAAATTACATAATACATTTGGTCAATATATTATTAATATTGAATAAGTGAGTATAATAATATTTATGATATACTATTTATTTATAAGTACATATATTAAAATAATTAATCATACAATGTAAGTGCTTAATACCGCAGTACCTGTTTCGATGACCGACTGAAAATCTGTAACACGTGCGCTAGTGAGCAACAACAGAATGATTCATATATTTTTATTTTTTATTAATTATTACATAATAACTACAGAATTAGAAAAAAAATTAAATTAACATCTTTAGCGATTATCATTCAATAATTAAATTATTTATTATTAGTATTAGCAAATATTGGTGGAAAAATATAGATTTGACCCGACTGTTATTTGAATTTTTCAAAATCAAACCACCTGTGTGATGAACAGTAAAAAATAAAAATATAAAATAAGTTAATATTGTGCAAAATTGTTCAATTATAAAATATGTAAAATATTTAATTAATAAAAATTGTAATTCCTAATCATCAATAATATTAAAAAATACAATACATTTATGATATACATAAAGTCATAAACTATACATTGTTGTCCGTTATCTATAATCGACCAAAAATGGAAAAAATAAAATATTAATCGGTGATATTATAATAATTGAATATTATCACGTGTGCATATTAACACACATGTTTTTTTTATCTACATTTGGCCAAAAAATGAAAAAATAGATAATGATTAATGAATGTGTGTTCTGATGAAATATTAAAATTTTTTATTTAGCCTTTAGTGTTTGAGGTTATCAGAGAGGAACCTATGTAATGTTTATGTATCGTATTACATTTTCACATAAATTGTATGCAGTTGGTTCAACTATATAATGTTACTATAGTCACTAACCAATACAACAAAATGTTTAACAATTTTACGACTCTGTTGTCCGCGTGCGTGCATAAATAGTAATATTCTTGTCTTGATCACTAGAAATAGAGGTGTAGTTTGTACCAGATAACGTAGTTCCACTAGTACGGTCAAGTCACGCTTACACTACAAGCGTACCGATATATTTATTATTTATTTATATAGTAGGTACGTCATAAATATCATATTATTACTTTTTCGAATTGTTTGTATGCAACAAAAAATTATAGTTTATAAAAAAAAAAATAAGGCGTCTATAACCGGACTGTATATATACACTTTCTCGTTGACTTCGCAGGTAAACGAAGAATAATTTACAAAAACACGCGTATAAAACATATTAAAAAGAAAACCGTTTATTTCTTCATATAAGTTACTAACAAACTACAAAGTAATAATATTGTGGAATATATTATATTTATATGAATAAAATAAAGATAAACGTCAGCGAGTTCAATTACGTCAGTTCTAAATGATAGATAATGTACGAATAATGCGGATTAGTCGTTGGCCATGTGCTCATATTATATGGTATACTAATGTCTACTAGTTTTGTTTTTGATTTAATCAAAAACATTTCGTCGGTACCATTAATACCTAACGATATTTTTTTTTATGAATACCTAATCTACTTAGTCTTTACCTATTAAATTTAAAGCGTACTGGAAATCTATCTGATTCACGGGATATCTAAAAATTATAAATTCTATAACATAATCCAAATTTCTGAACAATTCAAAATAGTTTAATATAAACACTTATAAAGTTATATCTAAGAGATTTTATTTAATTTGATTATAGTTTATAAATTATGTAGGTATATATTATACATTGATTTTTCATATTATTATGATTACGTAGAACTGTATATAAATAATATTATTGTAAATACATATTAATTATTATTATCTCTTGGAAAAATTAGCAATTTATTATAATTTTAATTTATATTTTATTATTTTTAATGTTATTGTTAATTAATACCATAGATTGTAATAAATATTGTTTCTTTTAAATTTTTATTCTTGATGTTTTAAAGATTTCTTAAAAACATCTTGAACACAAATGCATTTTGTTGTAAAAATTAAAAAATTATATTTTAATAATAATTATAGGTAATGTTGGTAATGACATTAAATAGGTACTTACTCGTTCCAAGTAAACTCTATATAGTAGTAGTTCATCATCCTAATTCTGTAATGATTTTGTGATAGGGGGGTGTGATCTTGCAGGAATAAAATTAATTATTTTTAATACTTATGAAAATATTAAAGTTTACCGACAGTCTTCAGTAAGATGTAGGAAATATTTTTTTTTTTGTGTCAAGGTACTAATAGTAGGTACTAAATTTGCCCTCTCCCTATTGAAATTTTTTCAAAACTACTACTATCCTAATCGATGGATTATCTTTGCATTTTTCGTATATCTAATATCTATACTATATTATTAAGTCAGATTTCATGATCATGAATAATTATAAATTAAAGATGACCAAATATTTAATAATTGATTTTAAATTTGCAACGGAGTAGGTATAAATAGGGACCACTGTATCAGTTAAGTTCACCAGAACATCAAGTTATCCGACAAATCGACGAGTGAAACTTAGTAAAATGTAATTATGTCGATCGTTGATAATTTCAAAACACGTCATTCGTGAGGGACTTTGGAGGGGTCGGTCACAGGTATTATAAAGTACACAGTCTTAAAAGTGATTAAATACACAACTGCACGTATTCCCAAACCGCTTGTAAAATTTGAAGCCAGAGTCCTAGAAACATTGATGTAATATGTATATATACACACGCCTTGGTTAGGTCCATAGTAGGTGGCAGGTAGCTAATAATTTAACGCGTGTGATATACGGGCAGTATAGAAATTCAAAGGTGGTACGATAAAAAGAAACCATCTACGATATTGTCCAAAAGAAGGATGCAAGGTTTATGTAAATTATGACATATAATTTCTCTCCGATGTAGCGCTTACGAGATTACGGGCAGAGTCCTGGGTAATATATAAATTATTTAAGTCTATGAGTATAACTACAAAGCGTATTAATTTTCCGGAAAATAGTGGTAGTATACACTTAGACTTTAGAGGGATGTTTCGAAAGATGGCCTGATATAGAAAATACCGTAATAAAATATTATATAGCACACATAGGTATAAAGACGGTTTAATTAACAAGTATACCTAATTAAAAGTGTATTTTTTAGTTTTACTATTCTGAGAGTCTGCACTTATCTTTCCAAATACAGGTACTTTTTTTTGAGCGGGGTCTTGGGCCTTAGCCTCTGCTATTGTCCCCCCGTTTTGGATAAGTAATCTACGTTAGTACCTATATGGCTATATTCAGTGTTCAGTGTATCTATCTAAAACTCATTTCCTACGGAACGCTTTATATATAGGTATATATATATAAGCATAAACTCCCGCACGCACTTTGTGTTAATACGCACAACAAGCGTCTTGCGGCCGAACGAACACACACACACCACACTAACGTATTGATTTTTGTCTTTTTTTTTTTCGTAGTCCCAAAAATCGTCCGAGACCAACCGGACACGCGTCACATTATTTTGGTTAATATTTCTAGTTTCGGCTCAAACGCATGTTTTATTGTAGATCATTGATACAATAAACTGCAATATTATAATAAATAGCACGACGAGTAACGCATGAGTATAATGAGACACACACACACACATACACGTGTGAGAGATGATACCTCGCGGGTGTGTTGGTGGACGGTGTGACCCATTGAACGTACCACCCCCCATCACCGCAACGTATTGGCTACCACTACAATATTATTATGCTATAATATTATGGGTACATGTGCGTATTACATATAACAACAACACTACCGTCCCCTCATCAATGGTCGTCCCCGTGAGGTGGCGGCCGTACGAATTTCGTGTTTACACTCATCGCTGCGCGCCAAAATCGGCAACGCAGCCGGTTGCCGCGTTGCCGCTCTTGTCGCGGCGGCGGACGACACAAAAACGTTTTTATCACAATAATAATAATATGCTATACGTATATATAAATCCGGTGCGCGCGTGCGGGTGCGCGTGAGTGTTATACTCCTGTGCGCGCGCGCGCCCTACGACTAGTTGGCGTACGTGCCAGGTGTGTGTGTGTGTGTGTGTGTGTGTGTGTGCGCGCTGGAGTCGTGTTTTTGTTGCGGAGTCGTGGTCGTCGCGGAGGATCAGCAGCGTTGTCGTCGTCACTCGTCTGCAGTCGCCGTGTGGTGTGTGGCTGAACGTGATTATTGGGGAAAAAAAAAATTAACATACACACGCGCGTCACTCGCACTAGTCTGTAATTCTCGCCGCGCAATACGAAAACCCACTGTTTTAGTAAATATTAAATAATTTTTTTTAATTCGTACGACACTCGCATACATATACACACATCGTTTCAGACGAGCAAACAAATCGTTAAACGTCTTTTCCAAAAATACGTTCGTGGTATAAACTGTATAGATCTTTGTACCAGGTTGTACGATTTTAAATGTAATGTTTATGTGATAATATTATAGTATTTCGATTACATCGGACTCGAACCGCGGCGGTTAGGATAAGGAGAAGAAGAAGAAGAAGAAGAATAACCGAAAGTAAATAAACACGATACACTCGTGTACGGGGGACACGAAACACGATGCGCGTTTACCACTACCATATCAATTGTAATAGCGGTACCAGCACGTCTAGCAGCAGCATAAGCAGCACGGCGGTGGTCGAATCGGTCGTCTCCCGGACCGTCGTTGTCGCTGCTGCCGCCGACGACGTCGCCGCTGCCTCACGTTCGTCCGAATCGCACTAACCCTAGAGGTATAAATATAAGTTATTTTGTAATTCTAATACGTCTACGTATACGATATATTCAATTATCACGCTATAATGTATAATATACCGTGTGCGCGACGTTCGGTTGTCTCTCGTGTTGTGTGTGTACGTCGACGTGTGGTTGAGTGCTCTCTGCGCAGGGCTCGAGATCTTAGCGCACCGCACGTGGATGGAACAATGTTTTGTTTGGTTCTTCGAAGTCTTGACGACAACAAACCAAAAAATGAACCACACGTATAACGTATACTTATCTGCTCGATTAATAGAACTCAGAACTTGTATTCTAGTAGCAGTTCTTTAGTCCTTTAGATATTTCAAGTGATTTTTCATTAGACATTTTTTTTTTTATTTGGCTACCATTCTTTTTAATTAAGATCTTTCTATTTTTTTTTTTTTTTTAGTAATTTGTAGTTTTAGTACTGTCTACAGTCTACTGACTGTAGTAGTAGATAGGTTCATTGTCACGTCTCGTTGAGTTAAAAAAAATATACATATTATACATGTGTAAAACTATTATTTATTTGCTAATCTAACGTCTCGTCCCTATTGCTTGTTTAGTCAATTGACCATGCTGGACGACTAGGTATTAATCTCACCACAGTACCATGTCTTCGAATGGGTTGGATGTAAAGAAACGCAAACTGCTGAACAATGAAGAAGCTAT
This sequence comes from Melanaphis sacchari, assembly GCF_002803265.2. NCBI lineage: Eukaryota > Metazoa > Arthropoda > Insecta > Hemiptera > Aphididae > Melanaphis > Melanaphis sacchari. The sequence goes on from NW_020270814.1 coordinate 147,382, forward strand.
TCTTGAGTCGAGCACTAAAAAGTATGTACCTTATTGTATTAATTGTTTTATGTAGTTTCTGAAATTATATATTTTACCTGTTATGTATGTTTGATTCAATTTGTTTTATAATTCAATGTTATTTATTGTTTTATCGTTATCACAAACAATTTTATTACTTATTAAAATTCTGTGTTTATATGATACCTTTTATAATACTATATCAAATAAATTTGTTTTTGAATAGGTCATTAAAAGTTATTTGTAACGTAAAACTATCGCTATCATTAATCAAATATTTTATTATTTATTTTTAATACCATCAAAAATTATGTTTTTACAAGATCATGTCTCTTTTAGAAAATACTAGAGGCTCAGACAAACAGAACGCGATCTTAAATTGATTTTATTTATATTAAAAACGTTTATAATTTTCTTTGATACAATAGTTATGATTTTTTAAAAAGCACTAGTACAGGCCACTTTTGTGTTCACTTTTACTTATGACGATTAAATATTTTGATTGTTATTAAATATTTAATAGTTAATCTAAACCTTGTAACAAGGCCATGTATGAATTATTGTAGAATCAAGGTACAAGCGCAGCGTAAATTTGCCCAAAATGCTGTGATACCCACCAGCACTGCACAAAAACCTATTCAGACTCCAGTGGTGTCTAATAATGTGACAAAACCACCAATTAAGCGGCCAAATACTGAAGACTTTCTTACCTTCCTTTGTTTTAGAGGTAATTTAATTGTATTTAAAATTTTAATTTTAATAACTTATTATTGATTATTTTGACTAGGTACAAGTTTATTACCTCCACGACTAGATTTCTTCAATAAACCCCAACGCTCTCTATCGGCACAAGAGATTGCTGCTGGAAAAGTATTTAAATTATAAATTATGATTTTTCATAGTATGATACTAACTTTAATTTTGTTTTGTATTTATAGAAAAGAAGAAAAAGCACTCCTATACTGCCAGTAACTAATGCGAATAATCCTTATAATGTAAATAGTGTAAATAATGAATCAGTTGAACGGAAAAATATTAATCAGTTATCACAAACCAAGTTTCCATTATCTAAACTAGGACAAAAAGGTAAAATTAATATAATTTTTATATCCTTAAACATTTATATATATCTAATTTTGTTATTTAGTCATGGGTCGAAAGTTGGTAAGATCCAGTTCAAGGTATACTGTTAGACAAGAAGCTCTCACATTACGTCAATTAGCCCTTCGTCATGTTCCAAAAATAAAAAAATCCACCTCAAAAGTTATTAAGTAAGAAAATTTTACTATTTGTAGATTATTTAATATGTATTAAACTGATTGTTTTGTTATAATTGTATTTTAGACCTTTAGTTAAAGAAAATATTAAAAAAAAAACTGAGAAAAATGGAAAACAAGTATCATTAGATGGTAAGCAAATACAGAAGTTGAAGGGCCGTATAACTCGATCAAATTCTTTACCAAGTATATTTTGTCCTGCGGTAAATCAACTTCGAGGTAAAAAATTTGAGTAATGCACTGTTGTTCATGTGACTTAGTTCAACAAATATTTAAATATTTTAGATGATAAAGGGAAATGGTGTAAAGGGAGTTGTAGTAAACCTTCTTCAAAAGCATCTGATGATTCTAAAGATGTTGAAGAAGAAAGACCTTCGAGAAAAAAGACTGCATCAAAAAATTTAGATCATAGAAGTAATAGTCTAGGTAACATGAAACGAAAGACTAGTATTGTTAAATGTAAAGTGGCAAATAAAAATAACAGAAAAACTAGAAGTTTAGCGAGTAAATCTAAGAGCAGCGACCAAGATAATTATGTTGTTCCTGATAAGAAGGGTGATAAGAATTTGAAGACTGTATCTAAGAGTAATAAAGCAAACAGTTTAATTGAAACAAAACCAACAGTAGACGTGAAAAGAAAGACATCTTCTGTGGATAATATGAAAATAACTCGTGAGAGTAAAGATATAATTAGGTATGTTTGATGTATTGTAGTTCGTAAGAAATTTCAAAAAAAAAGTTTCTTATTCACATTTAATAAAAAAAAAAAAATTGTATATATTTTATATTAAATTATTTTTGCTGTAGTTCAACTCGTTTAAGGCCTCCTAGAAGAACTAAAGAAGCTGCTACTTTATTTATGGAAATGTTACGAAAAGATATGCGGTGCCCAGATGAGCAAGAAGAAGATGATACATCATCTGTTGAGAGTTTTCCTGAGCTTCCCAATACACGAATAAATGGTAATTTGTTTTATTTACTCTATTTCCAAATAAGTTTAATTTTATGCATACTTTTATCATGTTTAACTTTCTTTAAAGTGGTCACTTTTTAACTTGTAAATTTTCAAGATTATGTATGTATGACTGTCAAACATAAGTGATGCATTTTTAATTTATTATTAATTTAACCGTGAGAATATATTGACTATGATTTTAAACTAAAGAAGCTGATATGACATCCTCGGGTGAATTGCTAATTATATTTTTATTAATTCCTCTGTATGTACAACTTATGTATTTATAGAAATAAGTTTACATCAATATGTTGTTATAAACTTATAACTATAATATTTATTCTATTATATAATTTAAATATATTATTCTTACTAAAAATATTATCTAATTAAGAATTATGAGATATTAATAAAGTTCCTTTATCATTAATTAGGTTCATTTGCATATTGAGTTATAAATAATAAGTTTGTTAGTTTTTTGATAGTTGATATGTAAGTATGGATTTTGAAAATTTACTTCTATCAATAGAAACATAACGTTTATGTTTCATGTCTATCTGTATGCAAAAATTTTATTTAATAGTCAATTATACATTACTTGAATAATATATAGTTAATTATTTAGGTTTTTTCTTGTATTCATATTTATTGCGGTAATGTTATAAACCATAATTCTTATAAATATTAATACAATATAATCAAAAAAATACATTTTTCAGAACAACGTGAACGTGAGTTGAAAGTGTTTTCCAAGCAAAACAAAATGGAAAAACATCAAGAAGAACAAAAGTTATCTGAAAAAAAGGATGATAAATCATTGTCTGATAGTAAAAAGACAAAATTAGTTAATAAAAAGAAGGCAGAAAAGTTGAAAAAAAAAATTGAGGTGAATAATACTCTGGAAAAGAAAAAGATAAAAGAAGTTATAGAGTCAATTGACTTTACTGAAAATAGTGGAATAGCGTCATTTAAAAGAAATCTGAGGCCCCGACGCTCTTCTACCATGTTAGATGATTATATCATGACTGATTCAGATGAGGACGACATGAAATGTAAACCTATTATAGAGGTGACAAAATGTGAAGCTCCTAAACTGTCGAACAAAATGACAATTGTGGCAGGGAACTCAAAATCTCAAAAGTGTAAGTTAAGTACTGACGAATCTGTTAAAAAAAATCTTAAAATTAATAAGACTGACTTAAAACCGAAAAAAGATTTGAATAAAGATTCCGAAGTTAAAAAAAGTCTTTCTGAAACTAAGTCAAAAAGTAATTTATTAAAACGTGACAAAGAGCTAGAAATCAAGATTAATAAAAATGCTGCTGTCGATAAACAAAATGAAAAATTGTCAAAAAATAAGACTGAAACTGTAGAAATTACAAAAGAACCAAAAACTATCGGCAGTGGTTCAAAAAGTGCTGGAAAAAAAGTGTTACTTCCTAAGCAGCAGTCGACAAAAAACAATAACACTTTAAACAAGAAAAAATCTAATTTAGATTTGTATAATAATAATAACAATAAAAAAAAACGATCAACATCATCATCGTCTGTGACGTCTTCATCGTCTTCCATGTTTAGCATTATTACTAGTCAAACAAAAGAAGAGCTTTTGGAACGTATGGCTGAAAATTTTGATGTCACACCTACTGCTTGTGAAAGTACTGATAAAACAACACTTACAACCATAGCAGAAAGCATCAACAGCACAACTATGAAAAAAAATACTCCAAGCAACGCAAAGGAAAAATGTGTGGAAAACAGTGTGGTAGAAAAAAATGTGCCGAGTAGCAGTATTGTGGTGGAAAGAAAAACATCTAACGAAGTGAATTCAGTGAAGAACAAACAAGAGTTAGAAAACGTTTCAAAAGCAGAAAACTTAGTTGCAGTGCCAAAAGAAGAAAATGTTATTGTGACCTCTGAAAAAGTAGAAAACGTGGTTATGGTTGTCAACAAGGTAGAGAAAACAGAGTCGACGGTAGTGTCATTAAACAAAGCAGAAAAAGTAGAAAACATGGTATTTCAGACCATAGCTAAAGACTTATTCTTGGGACAGCAAAAAGAGATCAAGATAACTATACCTGAATATTTCTCCGGTAAAAACTTCCAGTTGGACAACAGGTTTAAACAAGACGATGGGCTTTCTGTGTTATCCGAAATTTGTAGCGCCCTGCCCAGATTTAATGAACCTTTCGAGTCTAGTGGACAGTTGTTGAACAAAATGCCGGCACCCGGGGAGAGCAGTTTTGTGAAGTATGTCCCACCAACAACCAGCGAAGATGAAAAACCTTCGGTGCCGATATCAACGCCGCCTCCTTCGTTTGAAAGCCGTACTGTCAAAATCGTAAATTTGGCGCGTGGCAACAGCTCGTCCGGAACAAACGACAAAAATGATTTGACTGCATCTTGGAAACGGGCATTCAAAAACGTCAAATTGCCGAAAAATGGAATTGCCTCAGCCGCCGTTTCGGTCGGAAGCAACTTGATTGCTTGGACGAAAAAGAAACAAAACGATAATCAAACACCACCTTTAAAGGTATACCCTGATATAGATAGTGGCACAAAAGAAATAATTTCCAATAGTAATTCGATGAAAAACACTCTCCAGTCATCATTGGTAAATGATACCACGGAAAATAAATCTGAACCTTTAACCAAATACCAAAAGACTTGTTGCGGTGAGACAAAAACCATGGAAATGGAAGGCAAGAAGACGGTATCTACAACGGCCACCAACAATGCATCCTATCTAGCCAAGACGACCATATTAAACAGTACTAAGTACGATTTGAAATTTGAAAAACGTTCCTCGTCAGCTACAACAGCGACCACTGCAGCGCCCATCAGCGTAGAAAAACAAGTCCGCAAAGACGTCGTGGGTGACGTGTCGTCTTCGGACGACCAGAGTCCGGAGAAGAAAATATTCCATCAGCGGCGACTGTCTACTACCCAGTCGTGTAGCGGAAATAGTTCCGACGCCTTTTCGCCTGATAACGAGACGAGTGTTTACGCTTTCCAGCCTGATTTACCGGTAGCCAGCACTCCTTTTCGTCGGAATAAACCACAGTCGCCTGCCAAGTCCAGGACGGTTTCGCCCAACACATCAATCGCTGTAAGTAAACGATATTTGTGAAAATAAAACCAGTAAAAGCTTTTTTGTATAGGAGATGTTAAATATACCTCACCATTGACTAGTTATGTAATGTATGTATTACATTTTAATTTAATGATAAATCATTGTGTACAATTAAAAACTATTCTGAGCGGAGATAGATAGTGGTTGGGCTATATTTCATAGAATTTTTTGCCATTAGAATAATATTGTAGGTTTAAATATTTTATGCCAAAAATAAATTTCTTATAATATGATTTAATTTAATAATATTAGATCTTATTAACTTATAAGTCAATATTTATGTACCATTGTAGAATGATGTGATCAATAGTTTTATGGTACACACGAATGGTTTAAAACAAATCTAAATATTTTGAACATTTAATTGCATTCAAAAAGTATTAATTTATGTAGAAATGAACTTTTTTTTAACCTTCATAAAATTATTTTTTTAACTTACAAGTTATAACCAAATAAATAAAATTTTTATTTTGTATATTATTCTTACATTTATTTAATTTCATCAAAATTTAAACATGAAATGTCTTAAAAAAATATAGTCATTTATTATTTCTTGAAAGAACAACTTATGAAGAACCATATATTAAATTTTCAATGTTTATTACTCACAATAATGTTACTATACATACATCGAAGAAAGTTGAGAATTTCTAGTTTTTATATATATTTCACAAAAAACCTTTTTTTAAATTATTTGAACTGGGAAGTAAATACTAGTATGAATGTTTAATGAAAATTTCTCAATTTTTTTCTTTTGTTTATCCCGAGTATTTAAAAAAATCTTCATTATCGACCTTCCCAAAACACCATATGGATTCCATTTAATATTAGTAGGGTTAGGATGTTTATGACTTCCATATTTTATCTTTTAGTCGTGCACATTACAGACCCAGTAATAAATTTGTTTTGTATAACATAGAAGATAAATAAGCTAATACATTTAAATTTAACTTGCATATTTTGGGATTTTTATGAATAAATGCATATTTTATCAAAAAATAACTTTAATATAAACCTCGATATATCGTAATCGTAAACTCATATCAATCTATTATAAATAATTATCAGTATATTATCGCAAACGTATTTATAGTAAGTTCATTGTACTTGTGATATTTATAATACTTTTAATATTTTCATATTGTTAGATTATATACGAAAAATTAAAGTAGGTATCGTAGTAATGTATAAAACGTGTATACATGTATATTAATCTTGGTTTATATTATTAGCTTATCTTTATTACTTAATACTTACTTATCTTTACTATATAGTCCAGCGATTCTTAATCTTTTGTAGATTATAGACCCTCTTACCAATATTTTTTTCGAATACCTTTCTTTTACAATTGGTCACGTATTGACGTATGTCCTATGTTATGTGTTTGGCGTGCCTCAGACCTCTGATATGTGTATCGCGGATCCCCAGAAGGCCGCGGACCACAGGTTAAAAACCACTGCTATAGTCTATAACAGGCATGTCAAACTATTGAGTTTGATGATTGAGAATGTATGAAGTGGGTCAAATATATTGAATAGTATAGTTTACTATGTGGACCGCACATAAAAATTTAACAAAAAAATTAAATATTTATACAAATTTTTCAATTTTTTTCTTTACGTTTACGAACACAGCAGATAATAACTAAATTAAAAAAGTTAGCTTATCAGAAAATAAGACAGTATAATAAATAATAATTATGTATATCAAATAAACTATTCTCTAAGATTTCAAGATAGTTGTGACACAGCAATAATATTTTATTATTATTATTTTTTTTTTTTTTTGTCATTAATATTGGTAGCCGCGGGCCATAAAAAAATGAGTTGAGAGCCGCATGTGGCTCACCGGCCTCGTGTTTGACATGCCTGGTCTATAACTTAACGTTTTATTAATCATGTTTATGGCCCATAATCGCGATAGAGTGATGATGTCGATAAAATACAATAACTTACATTATAAAATTTTTTAGTTTAGTATATTGTGCGCCACGAGTACTGTGTAGTGTAGTGCAGTGTTTTCGAATTATTTTGGTATACCTACGCGTTTTATTCTCACTAAAAATGCCAAAAGTTCAATGTACTGTTCGATTACGAAAATTTGTTTTAATATTTCATTAAAATTTTAAAATCTCATATATTTGTAAATTTGTATTTAAGTTTAAAGTTATAAAAATAGTTATATATTAATTTAGAATACATTTCTGTCGAGTCATAAAATTTAAAAATGACATTTTTAATTTTTTTAATGGCATATTTTAGTTATTTTAAGGTCATTAAAATTCTATCCCTAGCTATCAGAAACCATTCTTGAAATTGAAGGTTAAACAATTTATATTATATAAAACGTGTATACTGTACACAGACACTAAAATTATTAAAAACATTGTAAAATCAATACATTCATTTTCCCCTCACTCAGAATCTAAAATAAGATTAGTAAAAAGAAAGTGAAAATTTAAATTATTTACCTATTTTATTCGTTTGGTATAGGTGAGCATTGAAAATGATTCTATGGAAGAAAAATCTCACCAGTCCACCGTATCATCAACGACAACAGACGTTGATAGTGAAGAAGGACGGCTTTTTTACATTCCGTTACCAGCTGGAGTTCGGGCACAGCCGATGATCCAAGGCGTCACGGTCAAGTTAGGCACAGAAGGACCACAGAAAAAATTAGTGATGAGTGCTAAGCTGGTAACCAAACCCCCTGCGTCTACAATACCAGTCAGGTGTGTACAGGGCTATGCAGAAGTCCATAAAAAATATATTTTAATTACTTATGATGTTTAATTATTGTGTTTGATTTTACTCCAAGTTTTATTATTATTTTTTGTTAATCATAATTTTTAACTTATCTATACACAGTTCCATATCGCCAAAACCTGAGAGGAAAATCAAACCACTGTGTACAAACAAAATTACCAACAGCACCACCCCCGTCGGCACTGTACAACCAACTACCAGAACTGTTCAGCCCCCAAAATGTACCCCTTCAACTTCCAAACAAGTGTTACCATTACCAACACAGCCGCAAATCCCAGAAACGAAAGACGACAAAAAACGTTTACAACAAATCACTACAACTACTAATTCTACTACTACTGCCATTACTTCTGCTAAGGAATCAAAAAAATCGTCCTCCGTATCCGCCACTGACAACAAGAAACAAAAAAAGTAGGTCATATTACAGGGACACATAGTTTTAATTTTATGTATAAATATATTAGTGTGCTAATCTGTTTTGAATTTCAAGGACTGAAAAACAAGTTAACAATAAGAGGAAGTCTAGCGAAAAAGTAGCTTCAAAAAAGAAATCAGCAAAAGAATATTCCGATATGTTGGATGCGCCAACGTTTTATCCGTCTGAAGAAGACTTTAAGGATCCTTTAGAATATTTTGAAATCATCAAACCTGTTGCTCAAAAATATGGTATATGCAGAGTCGTACCGCCACCTAGTTTTAAGGTCAGTATATTATATATTTATTATTTAATTTTATTAACTAAGTAACTAAGACACATATAAACATCGTATAATCATTATATCCATCGCTCCTCAATCTTAAACAAATAATTATATTTTGAATTTAAGTAACTAAACATAAAGTAATTATAAATTTTAATTATACAAATATTTTATTGCTATAATAATTACATAAAACCAATAAAAAAAATGTTCAAACACAGCCGGAATGCAAAGTCAGTGACGACATGCGTTTCACAGCATACAATCAGTATGTGCACAAGATGATGAACCGTTGGGGTCCAAACGTTCGTGAAATGATAGCCATTAAAAAGTATCTGGAAACACAGTCTATAGTCTTGTCCAACCCACCGCTCATTGGTGGCATGGAACTGGATTTACCCAAGCTGTACCACACGGTACAGGAGCTCGGCGGTCTCAAAGAAGTAATTGAGTTGGACAAGTGGTGTCGTGTTGCTGACTTGATGAAGATCCCGAAGAGTGCTCAAGATCGCGTTACTAAACTCGACGACATTTACTGCAAATATCTATTGCCGTACGACACACTCTCGCATGGTAAATCCATAATTAAGATATACTCAAAATGACTAGTTAAGTATATTCTTTGAAACAATTGTTGTTTTTTTTAATTTTTTAGACGAGCGGCAAAAATTAATCACAGAGGTGGATAAAGAGTGGAAACAGATTTGCAAAAAGGGTGATACTGATGATGAGCTGTATGAAGACGTTAATGATTGTATAGCAAAGGTATGATAACATTTAAATATTACTTAGAAAATCACAGGGCTGTGCATCTCTTCCCTCCACCTCTCCTAAACTCATACTAGCGTTTTTTGTCTCATTTTCTATTATATTTATCAGTGTCTTCTTCATTTTCCTCTCTCTAATTTTCTTTTTACATTTTAGTTTCCATAACTGCTTGCAGTATCTCCAAATCACCCTCTTCATAATCAATACCCTTAATAAGTAATAGACAATAATTTGACAAACAATATCAAATATTAAATAATATTTATGTTTAATATTTAAAATATGTTTGAATTATGTCCATAATGTTCATCATTTGTATATAAAGGGTCGAAGTATCGCATTGAGTGCATATTATCGGGTGGCACGTAATACTATCGCCATGTGGTTCAAGGAACAGCAACAACAACAACCGTCAGGCGGTCATTCGTCGTCTACGTCAGCTGCTGCAGCGGGGATAGTTCGGGCTGAAGATGTTGAGTCGCTTTACTGGAAAAATGTCCAGGAAAGGAAAAATCACATTTGCGTGCTGTCCGGGTCAATTGACTCAGGCGCAGAGGGCTATGGATTCCCGACAACTAAGACAGCCACTTTCACCAAACATCCATGGAATCTCAAGGTTCTCACCAACAACCCGGTGTCTGTCCTCAAGTCTCTAGGCCCAGTGATGGGCATGACTGTACCTACCATACACATGGGCATGGTATTCTCGGCATGTTGTTGGTACAAGGATCCGCACGGACTGCCATGGATAGAGTACTTGCATACCGGTGCTGATAAGGTGTGGTATGGCGTGCCATCTGACCAAAGTGACCGTTTTCGGGCAGCTATGAAGCGCCTACTGCCACGGGCTGTAGCTGAAGGTCAGAACCATCACTCATGGTTGGCTGCAGACAGTGGCATGGTGCCACCTAGCTGTTTGCTTGAGCATGGGGTCACGCTTACTCGAACTGTGCAGAACCCGGGCCAATTCCTCATTGTCATGCCTCGTGCTTACACATGCAATGTGTCCACTGGTTATGTTATATCCGAGAGCGTATACTTCACACAGCCTGGTTGGCTTGATGGTGCTGAAAAGATTTTCCAGGTATTTTTTTAGTTAGTTTTGTTTATTTTGCCACCAACATGATTTTCAATAAAATTATAAAGAAATAATCGTACCAAATTAATTTGATCACTGATATTAATAATAATATTTGCTCCTATTACTGAACCCAAACTTAACTGATTAATATTTTATGGTTTTAGGACTTGCAGAAAAACTGTGAACCGGCTGCCTTTTCATTCGAAAAGCTATTGATAAACATGTCCACAGATTCACGTACACCTCAAAACATACTAAAACAAGTAAGTCAACTCTTGTTTAGGATAATAATAAATTATTAATTGTTTCATGTTGTGATCTAGTGTTTTAAATTAGTTTTTGTTTTCAACTATTTGTTTTTATGTCTTCTTAATAGCTGCTAAACATGTTGAGCAACATGAGAGACTGTGAAGTGGCACTTCGAAGTCAGCTGGTTGAAGATTTAGGCCTAAAAGCTTCTGAACGCATTCGGCCCTCATCAACCAAATCAAATGAGCATGACGATGATTATGAGTGTGACGTGTGTCATTCAATTCTTTACATATCAATGGTAACATAAACTATTTAATTAAGTATTATTATATTTTGTAAAACTAATTATATATTTTTGGTAATTATAAATGTTAATATTGTTAATAGTAAACAATTTAAATCTTTGTAATAATTTTAATTCAATAGTGCCTCTAATTATTTTTAGAAATATTTTTAGTGTTTAGTTATACTGAAAACAGAAATTTTATAAATTTAAAATTTAATATTTAATGTTGTAAAAATACTTACACTCTGTTTATAATCTTTCAAAATTATTCTTAAAAAGCCTCATCTAACCATCTGTTTTAACTAATAGATTGAACAATAATAGTGGTTCTTAAATTACAGTCCACAACCACTAGGGGTCTGAGACATGAGTGTTTGGGATTTGCAAGAAATTTATCCATGGTTCTGGTTTGGACATATAACATAAGATACTTTGTAAAAAAAAAAGTTAGAAGAGGAGAAAGAATTTGATTTCTGAAAATTTTTCATTGGGGACTGATGTTCTACCAAAAAATCCTGAGTTATAACAAAAATATTAGAAATTGTAGTTTGATAAACTTATTATTAGTATTGTATAATTTGATTTTAAAAATGCTTATTTTTTTGTTTATTTGTGCAGGTGAACAATTCGCATGAAGACTGTGACTATTGTTTGAGACATGGCATTGAAATTTTATCGAAAAAACACAACCAACTTAAGTATTGCAAATTTTTATACACTTTTGACGAGGTGAGGAATAATATGGGAAACCTTTCTTTTTATAAATAGTGATGATTTCACAAAACCTTAAAACACACTTTAAAATAAGCACCTTTTTATATTACTTAGCTAGAATTTTTAAGATAAGTTATTTTAATTGTTTTTGTATTATTGTTTTTTTTGTGTGTTATTTGTGAATTAATCAATTTAAAATATTTTAAAATATATGTATAAATCTTATTGTATCACACAAAAAAACTATAGCCAATGTAATCAATACGATCAAAAACAAAATATTTGATGAAGTAGAAACGTTATTAATCATATCCTGTTAAGTATTAAATTTGTTTTTATTAACAAAATTAACCTACTCAAATTGTTTTAAAAATATATTATTTTAATACAATATAATTAAATAACAATTAAACTAATATAACAAAATTATTTATCTTTGACAACATAGCATATAAGTAACGTAATTTAACAGTGACACCAATCCTTGTGTCTGTGGCTTGATGTGGCGTTTTGGCTCCTGCCAGTTGCGGAATGTGACTGGGAGTAAGTAATGCCCACAGCTACTAGTTCTCGGATGGGTGACCTCCGGGCTCGTAGTGGTTAAAAATCTTGCTACTTATACACGTGTTTGCTATCAACCATAACAACCATAGCTCTCGTAAAAATAATCTACTTGTACCAACCTCACCACTTCTACCCACAGTTCATAACCCATACAACAGCTAATCACCTGGCTTAAGTTCAATAAAAAAAAATCTTTGTGTCTGCCTATTAAGCTATTCAATAGGGTGTTTAAACTGTGTAGGTAAGCAGGATCTTAATAAAAAAATATATTGTATAGTCTTATTATTTATAGTATTATCTATGCACTATTAAAAAATGAGTTTATTAGCATATGGTCCATTTTGATGGGTATAATATTATAGATGGGGCTTAGTTAACAGTATAATTTTTTTGTAACTCTGCCACTGTAACATTATAAACATTAATATTAGTATATATATAAAAAAAATACATTGTACTACTTCATAATTAATATGATTTATTTTTAATTTTTTTTTTTTATATTTCAGACTGATTTGGATATGATATTAGTAAAACTTCGTGAAAGGATTGATTCAAAAAAAAAGAAGACATCTGCCAAAAGTTGATGATGATTTCTAATTAGTTACAAACAATATACTTCTGTATATTTTGAATAACAAGCAAATTGAAAAAAAAATTAATTACTAACATTAATTGAATAAAACCAAAATTTCTTATAGTTCTTTTTCTAATGACATTATATCAAATTATGTCGCCGTTGAGTGTGTTCGATCATATTATTATTATACTCTTCCTAGAGAGTAAATTTTAAGACTTGATTTTTATTTTTTTATTTTCTCATATGTTCCAAAACATTTTGTGATTTAATTTTTTTTTTTTTTTTTTATCATTATTATTTATTATTACAATATTATTTTAATTTTTTACATTTGTACAAAAATTGTGTTCATGTGGTCTCAGAAATTTGTTAATTATCCGTTTAGCAAATTTTTGTACTTAATAGATTTAATAATAGTATTTTATCAAACTTATGTGTTGTGTTCTCGAATAGTTTTATTTGTGTACAATTAATTGTGTTGCAAAAGAAATGTTGACTGGTTACTCTTAAAATTCAATTATGTCTCAAGAGTCTAGTAAAAACAAAAACAAAATAATAATAAATGCAATTAGTTTTATTGAAAATTAAACTGTTTGCGTCTTGTCATCCTTTGTTAAACTTAAATTTTCCTTCATTCAGTTACATATGTTTCCTGCTGAATACAACAGTTCTTACTATTTTACGCATAATATAAATAAAATTCCTTTTCAAAAGAATATACTTAATTATCACTTTTGTTTTTTAAGTGATCAGTTGGTTCAGTAATTGTTAGTGAAGCATTAAATTACTATTAAATTATCTAAAGGAGAATAATATTTCCTTTTGGTCTATATCTGTAATAACATTTAATATTGTTCTAGATTTCTTATTCAAGTTAGGATCATTGGTAGTTGGAATTAAACAACGTTGTTGTATCCAGTGAATCGTATCCTCAGTAGTCAGTATACTTAATTCCATAATTCAGACTGGTCCGAGTTAAATCTCGTTTTATTATTATCTAAGATGCTTTCATTTTTTATGGTTTTTGTGGTATTACAATTGAATAACGTTATGCAGAAAGCAACCATCCCACAATCTAATGAAAAACGAGGTTTTAGTAGAACCAGATAGAGAATTTCAATTTACGTATTCTGCAAAATACAACCAAACCAACATTGAAGTGTAACGCTATCTATCAATGTTTCAAAAACTAACTGAATGATTATATCGATAAAAATTAATGCATAATACATCCATGACGCGTGGTTTTGTAATGGAGGTATGACTGATAATAATACTAATATAATATCAATCCAAGTGGCTTGGTCGTTTTCTGTAAAAACTGATAATCATTATTTTATTATCAATGGATTGTTTTAAATATTAAAATTTTAATATTTTATTCTTTGTTATGACGATTTTATTCGTTATTTGTTATTCTAATAATTTATAAGTAAGATTTCAAGTGTATTATTATATCTTGTTACTCACATACCATGGAAGTAAACAGAACTAAAAGGGCCAGTCGAATGGTAAAGTTAGTTCAAAATATAGCAACAACAGATATTGAAACAAATAACTCAAAGACTGAGATAAACGTTACTATTTAAGTTTAAGAAATCGATTGCATCAATAGAACCAACTCCTCCACATCCATCATTATCTCAAGGCCCGATCAAATGGGACGAATTTTCCGAAATTATGCAAAACACAACCTACCTTAATATATCCCTTAAAAATAAGGATGATATAGAAAGCGCTGCTCAAAATCTTGTAACGTCAATTCAATCTGCTATATTTAAATCCTCACACCCAAAAACACCATTTACTCTAAAAAGAACAGAACCCCCACCTGTTCACTTTCAAGGTACTCAAATACCATCATCTTCAAATGTCAAATATCTTGGAATTATCATTGATAAAAGATTAACCTGGGGCCCACACCTTAAACAAAAAAGAAAAACACTCAACAGCCGCCTTCACCTACTTCGTCCGATCTTAAAGTCAAAACTACCAGTGCACACCAAACTTATAATGTACAAATCTCTCTTGCGTCCAATATGGGCATATGCAATCCAAATTTGGGGCTGTGCTAAGCCGTCCCAAATTCGCACAATACAAGCATTCCAGTCCATTACCCTCCGTATAATAACGTCTGCTCCTTGGTTTGTTTCCAACTCTTCTCTACACTCTGACCTAAAAATTGAGTCAGTTGACCAACTAGCCACCAAATACTACAGATCCTTCTACTTCAAACTACCTTCCTATACTAACCCATTAATATCGCAAATCTCATCTACCCAACCCATAAACCCCACCCACAGACTCAAAAGAAAATATTGCAGAGATTTGTTAATCTAAAATAAACGCACGTTGGGTTCCAGCACTGGTTGGCCTCCCTCTTCAAATTATTCAAGTTAAATATTGTACATAAATTATCCAATTTACTTATTGTGATGTAAACACAGATTATAAATATCTTTTTCTAAATAAAAAAAAAAAAAAAAAAGTTTAAGAAATTATGTTTGACGAATAAAATTGTTAACTACCAAAGTGAGTCACATAAGTGTATTTTATTAAAGATTAAAAAATATGTTATAGCATGCATTGAAAACAACCAACCATACCACATTTTTACATTAATCATAAAACAACCAACCGACATAAAGCAACCATACCACATTTTTACATTTATCATAAGACAACCAACCACAAATATTAAAATAATAGTGAGTATTGATTGTATTAGGAATATATTAGTAAGTCATTAAAATAATAAATACATTCAATTAATAAGATATTTTGGTTTTAAATCATATGAACTGTAAACAAATTTAAAAAAGATGTTATTCTAAAACATCAATTATATCCATATAGAACATTAGTGGGATGGTTGCTTTCTGTATAACGCTATTCAATTAAAGATTTACTATAAATTTATGATTTAGTTTCTAGTAATAGAGAATTGAAATAAAATATTTGGAGTAATTATTAGTCCAAATGTGTTCCTCCACTATTAATATCGCTAATATGATGTTTATAAATCAAATGACAATAAAATGTAATATGCGATTCATTTATGTAATTATTGTTTTCAATTGCAGTTTTTTAAATTAAACTTGACTGTCTAAATTCACCTTGATTTAAATCATGTATTCATCTATATCCGTGTAAAAATAAAATTTATGACTAAATCCTTCCAGTACAGTCAAGATTTTTCTAAGGACTTTTCCTTATTGTGATTTTTTTATAAAACTATCTGAGCTCTCCTAGTTTCTTTTATACATGACATATTCCACACTAGCAGTTTAGCATTTTTTTTAGTCTTATTTACTGTAATTTTTTCTATTATTAAGGTTTTTTAGTTCAATGTTGTATTTATTTCACTATTACCTCATTTGTGGATCAGGATTATAATCCACAAATCCTGGATATTTTCTTTTCAAAAACTCTATTATTGATCTTTTTATCAATATGATGTGTAGTTGGACTTAAATATTTATATATAGCCTCTACTTAAATAACTTGTTCTATTTAGTTTTCTTTTAGTATCTCAATTTCTATATTGTTGAAATGAGTAATCATTGCTCCTAGATATCTGAATTGTGCGACTTTAAATTATAGAATTTCAGTTTCAAAGTCTTCAGTTTGACTTCCTCTCAGTTATTGCCTTCAATGTAATTTTTTTTTTTTCAATACAAAGGCCTCATTTCTAGATTTTTGTTTATAAAAATTATGCATGAGCCAAAAGATTTATTGACATTTTGTTCAATTTTACGTCTGTGTTTGGTAATTTATCCATGGTTCTGGCTACTTTATCTAAAATGAGATTGAACATTATTCGAGAGAGGTGATTTCAGATAGACTGAAATAAGAAAAAAAAGTTTGTATTTAATAACATAATATATTGAGAACACAATCAATTCAATTTAAAAAATAATAGAAGAGTAAAAATATGCACTGAAAATTTCAGAAGTCTTAAGTTCTTAGACAAATACCAAAATTACAAAACTAAAATCGTAAATAATAACTAATTTATGATGGTGTCATACTTAAAAAACCAAGTCAAACATTGTTATAATACGAGTTTAAGTGGTAAACTAGTAATTACTTATGATTAAGGTTAGATTATATTAAATCATATAATATAATTTATAATAAAATAAAGAGAATAGGAATATAAAAATGATATTTATATTCATTTTGAACCTAAATCTCATTAAAAATAATAAAATACAAACAGTGAAAACAATCAGAACATTAATGTGTTATAAAAGCATTAACAAATATATAAACAATAAATTATCAATCCTAATGTTTTAATTCGGTGAATTACTAATGGTACGCTCAGGTCTGATGTGAACATGATAACAACTGGATATGTACAAACATACTCTCTAGTGTTATTTGCCATTAATAAATCTAAAAACAAAATATTAATTTATTTAAACGTCGTCTTCTCATCTAAAGCATCTTTGTTAAGATTCTAGCTGGAAATACTGACTTGTGGTAAGAAAAATCATCCAGTGAATGAATTTTGCGCACATGTTTGGTCAAGTTGCTCTGGCTGTTTGATGAATGGTTGCAGAATGGACAACAATAAGGTTTAAAACGTGAGTGTATGACTGTATGTCTCCTAAGCAGTGTTAGTGTTTTAAATGATTTATCACAAATTTGACACGAGTGAACAGGTTCATTGTGTACAGTGTTCTGATGCGTTATCAACCGACTCTTAATAGCAAACATTGAACCGCATTCTTCACACCTTTAATAAAAAAAATAAATAAATAAAACTCATCCTTTCATAAGAAAAACAATTCAATCATTAAGTAGATTAATAATTAAATAATATTTAATGTGTTTTAAAATCTTGGTTGAAACTTGTTTGATTAGACAAGTGTAGAATTAAATTTATGAATTATTGATTATGCATAGTAGTATTTTATAAAACAACATAAGATGATACTATGATTGTATGGATTTTCTCCATCTTAATAAATACACAACATAACAAAGTTGTGTTCATAGATAAGTTGGTCATTGAAATACGTACATATAAGATTTAACTTTATTGTGAGTGTATGAGTGCACATTCAAATCATGTTTTGAAGCACTCACATGGTAACAAATGGAGCAGACATACTTTGTTCCTAAGTGATCACTATGTTTCAATTTTTTATGACGTTTCAATGAATCATACAAGAATGTTGTATAGTTACACTATATTGCAAATAAATATATTAGTAATTAGTAATAAATTAAATATTTTAATTGATAGGTTTATTTTCAATATATAAAATAAATGTATGAAATGAATAATTTATACATTACCAATGTACATGAATATTGTTGTTTTTTAGTATGACTGGCATTTATATGTCTTTCTAAATTGTATTTATCAAAAAATTTTCGCTCACAATAACTACAGAAATAGTCACAAACACCCATGTGACGTTTTAGATGTTTTTTCAAATCAGATTTTCTAGGCGTTTGATACTTGCAGTCTGCACATTTGTAGACATTTTGTTCTTTTACAGCTATATAAAATTAACATAACATAAAAATATCATTATATGAAACAAGTTAAAATTAACTATAGTAAAACTTGATGTAAATTGTCTTACAAGGTGATTTATTTTCACTGCACAAAGCTTTAAAATTATCAAACGCCTTACAATTTGAATTTCTTTTAGTAAATTCTACTTCTTTGCACATTCTAAAAAAATAAATAGTTAATTATAAGAAAAAACAAAATACATCATAGATCATAAATAACTTGCATACGTTTGATTGAAATTGTTTTCAGACTGTATCACATCTTGTATGATGGATTCGCTATCATTGATTTTACACATAAATTCCTGCAATACTACAAAAATTTTTTCGAGTGTTGATTTTTTCAATAATGCTGTAGTTTGAACACATAAGATATTTTCAAAGGTCTGTTTACACTAAAATTTAAAAAATAAATTAAATTATTATATAAAGTATACAAGTTTCAAGTGTTCAATTTTATGTGTTTGCAAATTATGGAGAAAATAATATTATTGACAACATCAAATAGGTTGACTATAATTGAAGCGATTATTTCAGAAACCCGTTAAACGCCAAGATTATGAAAAACGTATTAGGTTCAGATTATTGTTTTATGAAATAAAACACTTCGTTTAGTGTAAAAACCCGTCAAGTGTCGAAACTCTATGGCAGTTTAATTTTTGGTCAAATAATGTTTATACTTCAGAAACCTATTAATAAGTGGCATTTGACGGCTTTCTGCGGCAAACTGGGAATTTTAAAATTTGCACTTAACGGGTTTCTGAAATAATCAATTCAATTAATGTAATTTATTTGCAAAGTAGTAAAATAGTGACAAGTTTGGTTATAATTCAGAGGTATTAAGGTGTTAATTATATGATTGTATTTACATTTTACAGTCAAATTTTTATAATAGGATTCTGTACTAACTACTCTACGCTTTAACTATAGATCAAATAAAAAAATTCTTTTTCATACACAAAAATAGTTTAATATACATTAGTACATTTTTAGATGTAGCTTAAGTTTTTGATAAGAGCATTGCACTAAGGTCTACTTTTAGACTAAAATCTATCTTTGCCACTTATTCCATACTTAAATTTTACAAAGAAAATAGATATTTTTTAAATTAATCGAACAAAATGTTTGTTTTTAAAACTTAACATTTAAGTTAAAAATTGTCTTAGTTAAATATAAAAATATTATTAGTTATACAAAATATAAAATTCACAAAATTTGAAAGATAAGGAAAATAATGATTCATATTTACTTGTAAGACTGAATCTTCTAAAACTTGAGAATCATAACTATCATCATTGTACGTAGCCATTTGGTTAATCGTTAATTTAAATATTCTTTTATTTTCCACACTAGAACTGCTCAATAAAAATGAGATCAAAGAGGCAGTGGTGTAGATATAGTGTCAAATTCTAGTAAAATTAGTCTCCACGAATTTATTACAGCAAAAAAATAGAAAAAATGATGTCCATGCAAAGTTGTACATAAACTGGACATGCTCAAACAAACCAGTTGAACAGTAGGATATAGGTATTATTGGTATTATATTAGCTAGAAAACTGAATGTAAAATAAAAAAAAAAACTTCCATAAAAAAAATAAAGTCATTGTTCGTTTTTTTATTGGGGGGATCATAGAATAGAATAAAGATATGATAATATACATTTATACACATAAGTATTTACGTGCATTTAATGATGCATTTCCAGCACGAGTTCACTGGCTTTTTATCTCATCTATAATAATAGTTATTTGATAACTGCATGTATTATTATCAGTAAACAATATATTATCATTTGTCGTTGATATTGATACAAACCATAGACGGCATAGACCATAAAATCACTATATTTTGTTACTTTACTCTATAGTCTATACTATAAACTTATTAACTTAGGTAACGGTACAAACTTGAAATATATTGTTTGATTCGTCATTTCGACTAATATTCAATACGCCCTTGCCCCTTATTATGAAATTTATTATCTACACATCATAAGTCATAACAGCTACACTCACTTAAGCACTCGGCAGGGCTCATTTTCTATTTAAATTATCGATGGTGTAAAATGCTCAAACCCTAATATTATGTTTATTTAAGATGAATTCCGGTTAAAAAGTCCGATTTAAAACAGGGATATATTTTTTGTACATTTTTCGAATTGATAAAGTCAGAAGATATAAATTATTAAATTCACAAAATTAATTTACCGTTTATATGTGATTAACTATTTTGGTAAGTACCTAATAATCTAATAAATATTAAATTCAATAGCTTAAATACTAAATTGGCTATTTTTTTATTAACCTACTTTGTAGATTTCTATTGTATTTGTATTTTTTATATCTTTTTACATAGAACAATAATATTTACGAATGACACGCATACCTAATATTTATTTGTATGTAGGTATAAGACGTATGAGGTAGAATTATCAATTATATTTTTCTAAAAAATAAAATATGCATTATAATTTTTGAACAATATCTGATTTGAAAATGTGCTCGAATATTTTGCTGACAATAAAATAAAAAATAGCCAGAACTATTTTCAAATCTAATAGCCTTTTCGACTAATTAATGACTGATCACCCATTTTTATTGTCAATATCTATATTAGAATCTGGCTACAAATTGACCATTTTTATAAAATATTGACGGCGTGTAATAGCTGTAGACTGTAGTTTAGAATTTAAACCAGTATTATAATATGATGATATTATGAATAGGATTATTAAACGATAATAAATCAATGCTTAGGTATCCGAAAAATATGTGTAACTACTAACTATAGTCTATAACTTAATAGTTTTGGGTGTTCTAATAGTTGAGACAAATGTAGATTGATACATATTATATGGTTTATTTGGTTTAGACTTTAGATAATATGTATCACGAATTATACTAATCCTGAATCCCCCCATACATAAGTATACAACACAAATCTATATTGTGTAATAAACAAGAACCAAGATAAGTTCATATTTTCATAGAAATAAGCAATAAACAATGAATGAATTGCGTTAATGTTTCATTTTAAAACAATTTAAACTTTCAGAAATGTTTTTTTCATGAAAATAGGAAACTAGACTTGGGTTTAGGCAGTAACATTTTCATTTGGCCCGATTATCCGAGAACGTTTTAAGAAGTTGGGTACTAAAAATAACTAATGAGTGGCAGGTTATTTCCGTAGATAATAATTTTTTATACAAATATAAATAATATTTATTGTATAGTATAATATGGTTATAATATTGTTCTGCTGATTGAAGCTTGGGTCATACCATAAATAAAGATAAATGTGTTCAATTCATAAATCAAATTTAAAAATAATAAATAATATTATTTTTATGGTTTAAAATGTGTTGAGTTGGAGTTCATAAATCTCAACGATAGTCAATAATGTACGTCGCGTCGTGTCCTAAGTTGAGTTCGGACCAACTCACAGGTTCACAGTAGAATTTAGATAATGGTAGTGAAACATCATGATTACAGCGACTAATCAGAATACGATATAAAGGAACACGAAATGACACAATGCCCCTGTGACTCGGCTTTTTACAGTGTTCCTTCAAGATCAAGACTTCGTGTTTTGTAAATTAAATAATAAATGTACGCATAATTTATATGCAAAGGTGCTAGTGCACGAACTGCACGAAACGGTGTAGTCGTGTAGTGACTAATAGTAAAATTTAATGGTAACTACTAAAGTACAAACTAGTGACAGAACAGAAGTAACTACTAACAGTACTAACAGTACTAACTGAATAGTGAATAACTGATAATTCAGTTAAAAATTTAAACAACCACTGTCCACTGGGCAATGAGTAGGGAGTAGCTTGCAGCTGAGTTGCACCACAAAATATTTCGTGGTAGCACGGTTAGAAATATTGTGTCGGTGTAATATTATCTTGAATTGTGTTGTGGAGTAACCGGGTTTATAATATTCTTATCAGTAGGTTTGATTATAGATATAAAATAACCTCAAATAATAATTGTTTACCCAAGACCTCGGTTGTCAATTGTGCATCATTTAATATGGAATAATATGGACCATAGAGATTAGATATTAACAAATGACGGCTGACAATATTTGTAAACATTGTTCGTTTTCGTCGCGTACAACACTTAATACTTATTACTTATTAGTTATTACTTATTAGGCGTTGCCCTATAACGGCTATAACGAGACTGTATAATAATTAATTGCACAACATTTACGAACTATTTCGTATTGTAATTAACAGTACATTACATTCGATTAATCATCATAATTATTGTTGTTACGAGTGAGGTTTTAAGGTTTTGTCGTTCGAACTTCGAATTGTCATTTGTCGGGTGAACCGTACCATTGGAGAACAGTTCGGCGCCAAACCGTTTCGTCTATATTGCGCAGACTGCCTCCGCACCGCACCATAGGAACCAACGGGGCGACTCACCGAAATCAACCTACAACATTTATCGATCACCGGACGTCGCGTTTCTATTTTCACATTTGTGAAGTTCGTTGATAAAAGTGACCATTAAACGCACAATAATATAGGTGTATATTATTATTTTGTTTTTACTTTTTATCAGTCAAACGCCGTTGTTATTATAGTATTATAGTCAGTTTACTCACGGTCTGTGATTAAAGGGAATGCACACGCAATTGAAATTTAAAAACGGATGCTGTGTACTTCACCGACTCAAACATTTGCTTTATATTTTTATCATAAATTATCTGTTATTAACAAAATTGTAGGTGTAAATGGCATCATTTAATCAAAATTCTGATGAAAATAAACAGAATGGCAAGAGGAAATGGAATGAATCTCATTCAGACATTGAAAGAAATTGTAAAGACGATGAAGACGACCATTCAACTACTGGTAAATTAAATATTGTTAAATAACGATTTAGTTGTAAAAAGTTGATAATTTGTTATGAGAGTTTATAATAGATATTTAATCCGTTTTCTTAATTCTTCTAAAAAAAAAATTATTTAAATAGTTCATCAAGAGTAACTATACACAATTGTTTAAGTATTTAATATTTCATAAAAATTAAAACCAATAATACTTTGAATAAAATTAAAAAAAAAATGATCGAACAGCATTTAAGTGAGGATATTTTGAAATTTAAATTGTGAATATGATGTTATATACTTATAATTAAATAAATATGTATGTATATATTTTCTTTCCATAATGGATTTGCATGTGTTATGAATGAATCAATAGGGATTATTCTTATTTTTTATGAAAACTATTTTAAGTTTCTTTTGAATATAGTAGGTATATGTATAAGTTATGATAGGCTTGTAACTTATAAACATGTACATGTACCATTGTTATTTAAATAAAATATATCTATAAAATATAAGTTTATATGGTTACATATATTGTGTTAAATGGATTAAGAAAGATAAAACAATTTTTATTAATTAACTAATATTTGCTATGTATTGGTAAGTAATAATAATTTGTGTATAAATAGAACACAAGTTAATAATGCATGTATTTCTTGTACTTAAAGATATTTAATCACACTTATAATATTGTAGATTTGATATTTTGTTAACTAAATTTCAAATATATTGCTAGTATTACATTGACATACTTAAATTATCTAACAAGAATTTAAAATTAAAAAAGTGTATTGCATTTTATCTCCTTATAATATATATGAAAATTAAAAAAAAAGATACTAGAAAGTAATTTCCTAGTCAAATATTTGAATTCTAAATTAATTCTAAATGGAGCTTACTTTATTCTAAAGTAGGTTAGGCTTAGTTAAAATGTTATTTTTACTGTTTTTTTAACATTTTAATGCATTATTTATTTCTAAACAATTTTTAGATACTATTTATAATTTTACTGATATGGAATGGTGTTTAGTAATTTTTTTCATTAATATTAGGTACTTGTATATCAGCATTTGGTTTTAAATTAAAAATTTTTATATTTTCTTATTGATCATGAAATGTTAAAATAATTATTCATTCTAAATCTGAAATATCTTTTCTGAGTTATCTTAAATAATTGAAACTATGAATTACTAATATATTAAAATGTATAAAAAATGTTAACATTTTATTTCAATTTAATCATGTAATTAATGTTATTTTAATAATTTAAGTAAGGTAGTTTCATGTATATAAGCGTAGTATTTCCGAAGTATCTATATAATTATAATAGTTAAGAATTTTGCTATTTAGCCTATTTTAAATTATATATGATTTTTATTTTATGCTGTCATGACTTATTGTTTGTTTTTAAGAGTTTAACAGACATTTTATTCTTAATTCAAATTGATTGATGGTATGTGGTTGTTTTTATTTATTTATTATTTGATATAGCCTTATAGAAACTTTTTTGTTTTTATGAGTAGAAAATGTTGGAAAAATAGTAATTAGATTCCAATATGATTTTTCATTTTTAATACTATCAAACTTCAAATGTTATAACTTGAAAAATAAGTCCATCAGCTAAAATCTAATTGCACTATTGTTCTCAAAGTCAAATTTTAGATGGGTTTCAACAATTTTTCTGGGAATAAATTTCATTTATACAAAATTTCGTCAATTATTATGTTAACATTTAAATTTTTTTGATATTTTTGTTAATTATTTATATTATTTTAAGATTTAATTAAAGTAATTTTATTTTTATTAAATTTAAATGTTTTTATTTTATTTCATTTTTTATTGATAAATTATATTATTAGAATTATTTGCTTGCATGAAAATTTATAAATATAAAATAAAAAAAGGTAAATATTTTATTTAATCAAAATACAGATGTAAATAAAATATTTTAATTTAGTTTAATTATTTAAAATTAATTAATTCAATATTTTAAAATACATTTTTATTTCAATTATATGTCTTAGTAATCAACAAAAATTCATAAATAATATAAAAAAATGAGTTTTATAAATTCAAATACATTAAATAACAGAGTTTTCGAATAATGGACATATACATTATATGTCGAGGACAAAATTTTAAATTTTATGAAATACTTATAAATTTTGATTTAATTTTGTTCATTTAAATATAAATGAATAAATAAATTCAAATAAACAATTTTAGGTTCTAAGATTTTTATGTCACTATATCTTTTTATTACTATATAATATTTTATTATTTACTTGTGATATATTATGCAATCATAATATTTTCTTTAAATGTTTGCATCTATGAATATGCTTGTTAAACTGTTAAACTAATTGGACAAGAAAAAATTACAAACATTACTATTGCTCTATTATTTTTTCAATTATTTCACTAGTTTATACATTCTTCAGTTTTGTAAAATAAATTGCATACTTACAATAAAGTCGCAAATAATCAGTATTTAGAAACATAGAGATAAACAATTTATTTTTATTTAAATATTTTTGTCTATATTGTATCAAAACTGAGAGTTTATATTCATATTTCTACAATGTGGTTTGAAAAGTGAGTTTTTGATTAAATAATTGTAGCCTATTGGTAGTTAATTTACTAGTTAATATTAAAATACCTAAAAAATATTATTAAATACTTAAAATGTATTTAAAATATAGTTATAATATTTAACTAAAATACGTGTCAATAAAAATTTAAAAAATAAAATAAATAAAATGAAGCCCAGTATTTATATATTAAAAATTAATAAATGCCTAGTCAATAATTTAACTATTGATTATTTTTATATTCCATGTTTAATTAGATTTAAAAATACTGGACAATGATAAAATTAAAGCACAGTATAAAGTTAGGTTAGGTTATTTTAATATATATAATATATATATTTTTTAATCATTTTAATAATAAATAATTTGACTTAGGCATTTTATAAATGTTGGCATTCGTTTGAAATATTACTTTATCATAGGTTATAAAATTTATTATTATTATAGTATGCAGTTTTTACATATTATATGTATAATTTATATGTTACTGTAAATGTCTGAAATTAGTGAAAGTTGACATATTGATTTAACTTGTACTGTTTATCAATATTTACTAGTGAATGTTGACATTTACATAGCAATATTGGTGAATGTTAGTAATGTCAATTTTGTTTTATTAAAATATAATCTTAGGATAGCGGGAAAATTATTTTAATAATATATATTAGTTATTCTACCTATACAATATTATATATTGTACAAATTGATAATTTTGATGAAATATTTTATTTACTAACCTAACAGTCTTTATAATATTATATCTTGTTAAAGACCTTGTTCTGGCTTACTATATTGTCATTTAGAATGTTATTGTCATTCATTACAATTATTCATTGTATACTATTGATTTGCATAATAACTAAATATTTTTTCTGTACACTAGAAATCAGTTTTAAGTATGTGAAGAAAATTCAATATTAATCACTGATGTATTAAGCCACTATTACACATTTAGTAAAATAAAATAAACAAAGTTTAAATTAATGATATATATATATATATAATATTATTTAATAATTACAATTAATTAATTAAATTAAATATGTTGTATTTTATATATTATTTATAGTCTATACTATTTGTATTAATATTAACCGATTACCAAAACTATGTTGTGTATATTAACATTGACAAAAATCATCATGTAAATGTCCACATATTTTAATTATTCAACATTCACCAATTTAGGATGTGTTATTTGACTAATTACAGACATACACTTTAACATATACAATAATACTATGTATAATTTGTTAATTAAGTAATTTATAAAGTTAATATTTTAATCTAAACAATGAGGATTTATTAGGGCCTCATTATGATAGGAAGATGTGGTAATATAGGACCTTGTGGTAATATAGGGAATCCACATTTGTGAAACTAATCAAATTATAGAGACTTGGTGTTTATATATTTCTACGTTTTAATGATACATGGCGCCATGTTATAGAGAAATAACTGATTTGGATCTAAATTTATGATAAATAATTAAAATTATGTTCGTTTTAATTCATTTAAACTCTAGGTATATATATAATTTTAATTTTAAAAATAAGTATATTAAAATAATTGGTTTTACATTTTTATACTATTTTTTTTTAAATTTTACACATACATAAAGTGTTAAAATCTTATTATTATTCAACATTAATTAAATAATTTTCACAGTTAAACTAATTAAAAATGTAAAGCTTTTTATAAGTTTTAATTTTAATTCCATTATTTATTATCACTTAGGCTTAGTAATTATATTTTACTTGGCCATTAACAAAAGTTTTGGTGGTTCCATACAGAGATGGAGCAAGGTTACCAGGAACTCTGCAAAACTCAACCAACCATTCTTGTTGAAGATTTCGAGCCAATGAAGCCACTTGAAGAACAAGAATTAATGGAAGCATCTTTAACTACAGACCGTAAACAAGTTATTGTTGGTATATGTGCCATGAAAAAAAAAAGTTTTTCTAAACCAATGAAAGAAATTCTCAACAGGCTAGCTGAGTTTGAATATTTAAAAATGATAGTTTTTGAAGAAGAATTATTATTAAAACCTATTGAAGAATGGCCCATTTGTGATTGTTTGATATCTTTTCATTCTAAAGGATTTCCTCTTGAAAAAGCTATTAGATATGCTGAGCTTAGGAATCCATTGGTTATTAATCATTTGCCAACTCAGTTTGCTCTCCAAGATAGAAGGCAGGTATATTCAATTTTGGAATCTGAAGGAATTTTAATTCCTAGGTATGCAGTTTTAGATAGAGAGTCTCAGGATCCAAATTTACACGAACTAGTAGAGTCTGAAGACCATGTGGAAATTAATGGAGTTGTATTTAATAAACCATTTGTTGAAAAACCAGTTTCTGCTGAAGATCATAATATTTATATTTATTATCCTACTTCAGCAGGAGGTGGAAGTCAAAGACTTTTTCGTAAAATTGGTAGTCGGAGTAGTGTTTATTCTCCAGAATCTAGAGTTAGGAAAACGGGTTCTTTCATATATGAAGATTTTATGCCAACTGACGGAACTGATGTAAAAGTATATACTGTTGGCCCAGATTATGCTCATGCAGAAGCTCGTAAGTCACCTGCACTCGATGGTAAAGTTGAACGTGATTCTGAAGGTAAGGAGATACGATATCCTATTATCCTCAGTAATTCTGAAAAAATGATTTCTCGTAAAGTGTGTTTAGCATTTAAGCAAACTGTATGTGGTTTTGACCTACTACGAGCAAATGGTAAATCTTTTGTTTGTGATGTGAATGGATTTAGTTTTGTTAAAAATTCAAATAAATACTATGACGATTGTGCCAAAATATTAGGAAACATGATACTTAGAGAATTGGCACCTACGCTTCATATACCTTGGTCAGTTCCTTTTCAATTAGACGATCCTCCAATTGTTCCTACAACTGTTGGGAAAATGATGGAATTACGGTGTGTTGTAGCTGTTATAAGACATGGAGATCGTACTCCTAAACAAAAAATGAAAGTTGAAGTTAGACATTCCAAATTTTTTGATGTGTTTGAAAGATATGGGGGTAAAATGAAAGGAGAAGTTAAGTTAAAACATCCTAAGCAACTTCAAGAAGTTTTAGATATCGCCAGAGCATTATTAGATGAAATTGAGCATCATGAAGCTGATCAAGAGCTTGAAGAAAAAAAAAGAAAACTTGAACAATTAAAAAGTGTCTTAGAAATGTATGGTCATTTTTCAGGAATTAATCGTAAAGTTCAAATGAAATATCAACCTCACGGAAGACCAAGAAAAGAACACAGTGTAAATTTTAAACAAGATCCATCACTTGTTTTAATACTTAAATGGGGAGGTGAATTAACCCCTGCTGGGAGAGTTCAAGCTGAAAAGTTAGGACAAATTTTTAGATGTATGTATCCTGGTGGCCAGGGTCGAAATTCAGATACTCAAGGACTGGGGCTTCTTAGATTACATTCCACGTTTCGCCATGATTTAAAAATTTATGCAAGTGATGAAGGTAGAGTACAAATGACAGCTGCTGCATTTGCAAAAGGATTATTGGCTCTTGAAGGAGAATTAACTCCAATTCTCGTACAAATGGTTAAAAGTGCCAATACTAATGGTTTATTAGATAATGATCGTGATTCCAGTGAACAACAAAATATGACAAAAGAACAATTACACAAATTAATGCAGAATGACCATATATTTACTCCTGAAGATCGAGCAATGATAAATCCATGTAGAGCTATTAGTATAGATGAAGCGTTAGATTATGTGAAAAATCCTGTTCAATGTTGTGAAATAGTACAAGAACTAATACAGAAATTGGTTGCTGTTGTAGAGTCTAAAAAAGATGATCCCAAAAAAGCAGATACTGTATTATACCATGGTGAAACCTGGGAACTTATGGGACAACGATGGTCAAAAATTGAAAAAGATTTTTATACTAAAAATAAAAAATTTGATATATCTAAGATTCCTGATATATATGATTGTATTAAATATGATTTACAGCACAATCAACGAACTTTACAATTTGAAGAAGCCGAAGAATTATATACTTATGCTAAATATTTGGCTGATATAGTTATTCCACAAGAGTACGGGTTAGATGTAGATGAAAAGGTTACTATAAGTCAAGGGATTTGCACACCTTTATTAAGAAAACTTAAATCTGATTTGCAACGAAATGTTGAAGAGCCATGTGAAGAAGCAGATGAAACTGTTAATCGTTTAAATCCTACATATTCTTATGGTGTATTAAGTCCTAGAAGACATGTAAGATCTCGTTTATATTTTACTAGTGAAAGCCATATTCATTCACTTTTATCGATTTTGAGATTTGGTGGCTTATTAGATGTGAATAACGATGAGCAATGGGGCCGAGCTATGGAATATGTTAGTATTGTTTCAGAACTCAATTATATGACACAAATAGTTATTATGTTGTATGAAGATCCCACTAAAGATGTAAAATCCGATGAAAGATTCCATGTAGAACTACATTTCAGTCCTGGTGTTAATTGTTGTGTTAGAAAAAATTTACCGCCAGGTCCTGGTTTTCGACCACAAACAGGTAGTAATTTCAAAACAAAACAGAAAGATTATGAAGAAGACGATTCATTAGATGAAGATGAAGGGCATAGTAGATTTTCTGTGACAGAGCCGCAAATTGAAGAAGATCATAGTCGTTTTTCAATTACTGAAGATGATAAAAAAGAATCATCTGAACCGCCCATATTTTCTGAGGATGATACTTGTGATGGGCCACTGAAGTTCAAATTTTGTCAGCCACAAAATGCCACTGCCAAGAGACATTGTTATTTTTCACATTTATTTTCTGCATCTCCACCAACTAGTAGTTTATTTAGTACTGCTGTAATTAGTGGCTCATCTAGTACTTCAGATTTACATGATTTAATGACTGGTCCTTCTAGCTATGCTGGTTCTATAATTGGTTGTGATGGAGTTCCACCTATAAGACCTTTAGAAACATTACACAACTCATTGTCATTAAATCAAGTTATAACCTTTTTTGATAAGGTCATTAATAATCAAGAGCCAAGTTCACCAGAAATTTGGCCATAATGTGTTGTCAATTTAATTAATTTGATTATTAATGCCAATATTAAATTGTATTATTTAATTGGATTTTAATTGGTCTATTAAATCTATTAATTTATGATATATCTAAATTATTAGAATTTAATATTCTTAATGCTTGAACAAAGTATTAACTAAACTTTATGATAGTATTTATAATTTTTAACAGAATGTTATTTTATCAATTAAGTGTTTGAAAAATGATAGATGTCTTACAATAGGTAATATTATATAATTTATAAATCAATATTTATATAGCTATAATATTATAATAATATACATCAACGGTTCTCAATTTTTTTTTTTATTTAAGCCTTATAAAAGTCTAAAGTAAGTTTTTAATTATTTAAATAATTACCATGAGTAAATTTTATATTCATTTTTTTCATTCAATAGTAATATAATATTATGTATTAGTTTTATCATTAATTGAAGTTAAAAAACATTTTCTTAAGATTCCTAAAAGATAAAAACTTATTTTAATAAGAAGTGTAAAACTGATATATTTTGTTTAAATAATTAAGCAGGTTTGAATTAACCTTAGAAGAAAACCGCATCTTCAATAAAATATGTTTGAGAACCACTGTAGCAAAGAATAGAATATATATTTGTGATTTTGATGTTTACAATTTTAAAGTCTAAGTTAGTATAATGTTAATTAATGTAAGTACCTGAATTTGTGAATATTTTATGTTGTTGAATATTTTTGTGGACCAAAAATACATGTTTAATTTATTTACTAAACTACTACTATTTTTATTGTTTTTGTCTGATTGTTATAAGACTTCATAAATGCTGGTAAAACCCTCCCATCTTAAATCTATACAATACTTTTTAGTAGCAGTTATTATTCAAAAATTATTATATCCCAAAACAAAAAAGTTTTAACTATCAGGCGTATTGATACAGGGGTAAATTGTTTCAAGCTGGCCTTTTCAATTTAGTATTCAGAAATACTAATTCACTATTTATGTATTATACTCTATTTAAATGTTGATAAATTGGTTCTTTATTAATTTCTCCTTAATTTTAAAACAGTTCTAATAAACTATGTTGTCAAGTTGAAATCATGATCATCTTTTTATACATGTTAATCATCTTTAAATTAATGATAATAAAAATTAGATGTATGTATTTACAACTAAAATATAAAATTCCGGCAGTTATATTCGTAGGTCAAATCTATTTTGAAATTAGTATTGTTAAATATTTTTATTAATTCAATACTTAATGCAACAGTAAGGAATTATTTTGAAATGAATAGGGAGATTTTGATAATTGTTCCTGTGGTTAAATTGTTTACACTTATATTGCGTTTGTCGAGAGAATGTGATTGCTTATACATTCATCAACTGGAGCTGAGAAATAGGGATTTGGGTGATTGCACCATAGTATAAGACGTTTTGGTTTGTGCATAATCACGTTTTCTCCGTGAAAAGAGTATATTATATAATTAATAAGTATAATGTATCTTAAAAATAATTAGTATTTTGAAATAACAGAAAAATTAGGCATTATTAATTGTTTAATGATAATTATTTTTAAATTAAGTACATAATTAAAGTTATTGAAAGCTATATTTTTTATTTAAAGAATAAATAAAATTGATAAACAATTATTAATTATAAAATTAATTGGGCTTTTGTTACTATTATGAAATATTATTTCTCGAACAAACATTTTGTGGTTTACAAAAACTCGCAACAAGAGATTAGTGAAAAGGTGGGAAAATTGTTATGTATGGTGATCCCTGAGAATTTGTTTTTTATTTTTATTAAAGCGCAAAAAACGACATTGTAAACATTAAGTAATATTATATTTATTTATATATATATATATATATGTTTATTTTCTACATTTTTCTTTAATCCATAGCCCAGGTGTACGAATACTTGAAAGGAAAAACGTGACGGCGGAATAATCTTCCCTGTCGTCATTAATTTATACATAACTAATTCTGTTTAACATTATTTTTCGGTATTAGACTTAAATTACTTAAACTGTTAATGCACATCAAGGCACGCAATGGTTTAAAATGGTTTATTTTGCGTTTCTATACGACAATTCATTACAACACTGTTACCGGAAACTCAAGTCCGAATTATGATATGTTATTGAATAGTATCGTTAAACCGACTTGCTAATTAATAAAAGTTAATCTCGTCTAATTTTTTGATTAAAATAATACTCCTGTTTTTAGACCGTTTTAATATTTTAGCTAAGAAGTTAATATCCGATTTAAAATACTTAAAAGTCAACAAATATGTTTGTTTAATATATATATATATATTTATCATGTCCAGATTGCTAGTCAGATGATAAATATAATTAATTTTTTTGTATAAATAACGTCATATCTCCTGCCACATGTTTGTGCACTAGGACTAGTCGATAAATGCGTATTATGCATTTAAATATGTATTTATAATAACAAATAGTAAAATAACAAAAAATTAGCTTTGATCATGGTTTTTATTAAATTTTTAGTTTTATATTTAGATCAGCTGTATATTCCAACTTCGCTCAGAAAAAAATGAACATAAAAAATACAGTGGTATCTTGGTTTTAGTGCATCTCATTTCAGGGGCGAATAGGCATCGGCGTACCTATAGCTTTGTAAACTAATTCGATCGAGATGGGCAATCTGCCCGTATTAAATTTTGTGCTTGGTATACTTTTGAATTTGGTTCAAATTAAACTCTCTAAATTTCCCTGATATCTCTAAAAACGATCTCTAAAGCTTTCATTACAAACAAAAGGACGTTGTATTTTGTTGTACATTTGAATAAAAGACAATAAATTAAATATTATTTTAATTTATTAAACAAAATATACCATAGCAACGCATAGTCGGTTAGTATATTCTGTTTTATTTTCATTTTACTTTTTTGATTAATTGCAACCATATACCATCAACAAATTATTCAATTTTTATGAGCAAATACGAAATTTATGTGTAAACTACCCATACTTACTTTTAGGGGTTGAAAGAATAATCTTAAAACACTATCTTAATTTCAAAAATCCAATGATATTACTTGCTGCATATAAATTTGTCAATAAGAGATTAGCCTGTTTAAACAGACGTACATATTCTTTGGTTTTATAATATTAAAAAGTTTTATAGATTGTTTATTTTGTTTGTTTACTAAAATATTTTTCTATCCTATTTACTTTATATGTTCGATGTTTAAAAATTTAAAATCTTGAAAATAGTAAGAAAAAAAAACAACCAAAATTTAAAGTGATCAAATACAGTATATAATTTGTTTACTTTCGCATTAATAATAATATATTTTAGTTGTATTTGGACTTAATCTATATTTTATTAAATTTTTCTTACAATAAATATAATAATTATTACTTAAGTAACCAAAGTTTAACAGTTTATAAAATTCCAATTGCTCGGCTAACAATAAATTACCCAAATTTAAATGCATTTTTAGTTACTATATAATATGTAATAGAGGTATATTACGTGCTAAATTCCTTTTATAACCATTGACTAGTAACTTTATCAAGCCATTGCTTTTACTTACAATATATTTTTATCAGTATAAATACCTAATAAATTATAAAAAATTGTCAATGCATTCCGAATTTTATAAATGTTATACTATTTGTCGTAATATCAAGTGTATAACCATAAGGTTATTTAAAATAATAATGAAGTATAAAATATAATGATTAACAAAAAAAGTGAATAGTTATTAGTTATAATAATTCTTTAAAAATTTATGGTTTTTTTGTAGTTTCGAAGTAACCTTTTATCAGAAACATACATTATGTTTCTTGATGTGATGATTATTTAACGATTTTGTAATAAATTTGTTACTAAATGAGTGAGTATGTTATTTACTCATTTAATCCAAGTTCCGTTTAATCGTATTCAAAACACTATAGGTCCAATTTGTTACGAGAAACCACCCTCAAAATTGAAGAATGTAACATATTTTATATTTTATACTGTTACCGATGCATTCATCGTTTCCCTCGGGATTTAAAATGTAATATTGATGTTAATATCAATTGGTTTGTACTACAAAAACTTAAAATCATATAATATCATAAAAATAATTATCATGTAAATTAAAAAATATAATTTTTATAGGCCACTCTTGTCTAACCACTTCTGCCAGTAGATACGTGATACTTGTAATGAAATATTTACAATAGGTAGACTATAGAGCTGATTGTGATCAACCATACTCAAGTGTGCTCACAAAATCCTTAATAATCCCCATTCACTTCACCTAAGCATCTGCGTATTTTTTCATTCAATAAATCTAAACCACAAATTGAATATCCTTCCAAACACGTTATCGTAATACGTGTGAACATTAATATTTATTTTTAGTGTTCGAGCTAATGTAGATTAGACTCTTAACGGTTGTCATTCAAGCCTTTTACTAAGCATATAAATGTAGAAAAAAAACGTGCAACGTCAATGTAATTTTATGGGGCTCATAGAACATAATAATGTGTATGCACTGTGGCTATTCTGATTTGCCACCGAACACGGACGGAGCACCTATGTCAATCATTTTTAAATCGTTTAGCATTATTGTGTGCATTTAACGACCCGTTTGAGGAAACCCCGGAACGAAATACAATCGCGTCGTTTATTCTGTTGTAGACAAATGGATGAAAAAAGTGCACCGGCTCTGTCCGTACTTGGACACGATCAACCGACAGGTGTTGGACTTTGATTTCGAGAAATTGTGTTCCGTATCGCTATCGCGGATCAACGTCTACGCTTGTCTGGTCTGCGGTAAATATTTTCAAGGTAAAGTATATAATATTGACGTATGATATTATTATTTTCCGTACGAAACGAATAACGTGGCGTACACCAATGCGTGTTCGTATTTTTCGTGGACTCGTTCCAATCGACGACGACAACGATATGCCGCGGTTGTTTATCGTCGTGTCTTGTTTACGTTCGGTTTTCATTGCAGGTCGCGGCACCAACACTCACGCCTACACTCACAGCGTCGCCGAGAGCCACCACGTCTTTTTGAATCTGCAAACCCTGAAGTTCTACTGTCTACCCGACAACTACGAAATAGTCGGTTAGTATAATATTAAAACGTTAGCATTTTTTTTCAGGGTCGGGTTTATGCATTTATATTATATTATTAGAGTTGGAGCCAAGCGAATGTGAGGTCGGCGACTCCGCCTCCGACCGCTGCCGGCCAATTGAAACCCGACATTTTATGTAATGATCGTACTGAGTAGCGAGTGCGCGTGAGTTTCAAATACACATTTAATAAAAATGATTTTTTACTTATTCAATATAAACATAACAGTTTTTTTTTTTTTTTTAATGTGACGAAAAAGTGCCACAAAAACGAGGACAGATTACTATTTGTTTTCATAGATCCCGCCAACAGCTGTTGGCTATCTCGTGTTGGCGGACTCACTAACCGCACACGCGTTTGATCGTTATTAGTTATTACTGTATAATATACCTTCACTGATGAAAATACGTTTGAACATGTATTTTTTGCTGTGTAAAAAAAAGATGTAACAGAAATGTGTCGTATCCACCTAAAATGATGCATTTTTTTTTTTTGTAAGACACTTAAAAATACTTAACACATTAAAATGGAAATCGAATGTTACATTACTTATTCTTATATAGATGTGAAAACGATGGTTGGCGAGTATTACCAGATACGTGTGTCTCCACTCACTTGAAATTTAGAAATAAAATTTACTCTTAAGTTTTTTCGCTGGTTTGCACTTTTTATGCTCCGATTTTTGCTCTATTCCTTTCTGAAATATTCGAATTTGAAAATGATAGACATGAAGCCAGTATTATCTAGGTATTACTTTTTTGACACTCACATTATTTGACCACTTTACTGAGTTCATTTTTGCCAATATGTTAGTTTTTATTATAAAAATTAATTTTATATTACAATATACTTTCAATAGTGTGATATTAATCAATGGTATTTGATATCAATAATTGTAAAAAAAACTTAAAAAATATTTTAAAAGGTTGAATTTGTAAAAATAATCGAAAAATCCTAAACAAAAATATCATTAAAATAATCAGAAATCTTTAAGATATATTTTTACTAATGGTGTTACACTTTAAAACATCTGAAAAAAACATGATACTGTATTAAAATCCCAGTCACAGTTATTAATAATATTATACATTATTAAACCTACCTATTATTATGTATTGTATTATGTATGTTATTGGTGCGACTATGAAGTATTTGTATTTATACTGATTAGAATTCGGATGTTTAAATATTTTTGGTCATTTTATTTACTTAGCCAGCTTAAATTTTTCAAATCTTAAACGTCTCACCGAGTCAATGCGGCATACCTACTGATGTGTCAAAAAATTGTTAATGTGAGAGAACGTTGTTTTACATTGTAAATTGCAGTAGGTGAATGTGACACGACTCTATTAAGAAATTTTCTTAATAAAATACGCCATTGCAGCAGTTATTTTTTTTTACATTAAAATATATAATAATATATAAATTGCATTTATCTTATTGTTCCGATGTATCATAGCTACGAACTTTGTGGCTAAGTGCACGAGTGCAATGTGTATTGAACCAATAATGTTTTTATTTCTAATTTTAATGATATTAGTTTTTTTTTTTAAAGAACTGACGTATTAAAGTTTATTTTTATTTCTAAAATTTACTGATTAAGAGAAAGTTAAAGAATCATACAATTCACATGAAACTGTAACATTATCACGAAAAAAGTATAATGAGAATAATAGTAAAAATTGTATTAATACAAATTGCATAAATCAAAATTTTAACTCGTTCTCAATTTTTAACTTACAAGATAAAAATAATTTTAAAGTTGCATAAAATATTGTATTACTTACAAACTCAAAAAAGAGGTGGGGTATACAATTTAAAATAAATATTGTTTTGCTAAGCATAGTTAGAAATTAAAATGTTTAAAAATAAATAAGTGTAATACGAAGTCTTTTATGTAGTAAAAAAAAATCTAATATATTTATTTAAAGTCATCCGGTCGAAATATTCAGCAGTACCTCAAACCATGATCAGATCACTGCACATATAATAATTATGCAAACCTGTACACTTAGATTCCTCGCTGGATGACATCAAGTACGTGCTGAACCCGACTTTCTCGCCAGAGCACGTCAGTCTGCTGGACACGTGCGACAAACGATCGCGGGCAATTGATGGCACGCTGTACCTACCTGGCATTGTGGGCCTAAACAACATTAAGGCCAATGACTATTGTAACGTCATCTTGCAGGCTTTGTCCAATGTCACCCCGCTCCGTGACTACTTTTTGGATGAGGTAAACTACGCCAAGGTGAAACGACCACCCGGCGACAGTATATTCCTGCTGGTCCAGCGGTTTGGCGAGCTCATGCGAAAGCTATGGAATCCGCGAAACTTCAAGGCTCACGTTTCGCCACATGAAATGTTACAGGCAGTTGTCTTGTGGAGTGGCAAGAAATTTCAGTTCACCGAGCAGGGTAAGTGAAAACCGTAGTTATAAATTTTACTGCATTGCACGGTCATGTTGCTTTACTATTGTAATGTAATCGTTATTATAATTTGTTTTCGCGTACCTTAGACATCAGAGATAGGGGCGGAAAACTCGAAGAGCTTTTGCGGCTTATTGAAATATTTTAAAACAATAGAATTTATTAATTTCCACTGACTGTTTGAATAATTGCGAAGGTTTTAGTTAGCTGATGAATAGAGAATGAGAGTACGTTCTAAGTGAAATTGTTGGTCTTATTTTGAGTTTTTTTCATTTTCTCCGAAAACAATATTTTACTTATAGGTACAACCTATACTCATTCCATTAAAAATATTAATTTGGTTACGCAAGTACAAAAATAAAATACAAGAGAAGCTCTGTCCTTCTGTTTACCTTTCTAATTCGAGCTCTATGGAAGTGAGGTGAGATACAAAATTGTTTTACTGCTTAGTATCTATCTACATAATTATTATTATATGTCTAGTATACGTATAATACGTATACATATATTATATGCTTATATTAGTTTGTGCAGGGCGTTGTCTTTTTCATAACATTAATTCCACAATATTACGGCTTATATTTCATTAAACTTTTTTTTTTGGTTCTATATGAGATCCAGTAACCCCTGGACACATCCTCTCCCTATAAACACGCTATTGATTCTATGTAAATAATATTAAATCGCCGTTACAACCGGGAAAATAGTAATAACGGCAGAAATAGCGTGCTCGCCCTTTAAAAATGGAACATTCACTAATGGAGTGTTTTGTGTGTGTGTGTGCACGTGATAAACGATTAAACTATGTGTTTATAGGCGATCCGATTGACTTTTTGTCGTGGTTTTTGAACTCTTTGCACAGAGCGCTGAATGGGAAGAAGAGCCGCAACTCCAGTATCGTGTACAAGACGTTCATGGGCAGTATGCGCGTGAAGACTCGTAAGATTCCACCCGTGGAATTGGACGAAAAACAAAGGTACAGTCTGCTGTGCACGGATGAATACGCTGAGCATGTGTCTGAATCACCGTTTCTCTATTTGACTTGTGATTTACCACCTCCGCCGTTATTCAAAGACGAAGTCATGGAGAATATCATACCGCAAGTATGTAATAATAATATATGCGACCAAGGGTCGACGACATCGAATTTTGCGCGTGTTGGTTTGTGTATGTGATAACCGTTCGAACTGTGTGGTTATAGGTGAGTTTGTATTCTCTGCTGACCAAGTTCAACAACGAAACGGAAAAAGAATACAAGACTTACAAGGAAAACTTCATGAAACGTTTCGAGATCACTCAGCTCCCGCCGTATCTGATTCTATATATAAAGGTTCGTGCTACTGTATTGTCTGTATGCAATTGTCGTTGGTCGGGCTTGCATCGCAGTTTAATAACCTGTTAGTAATCATCATTTATTTCATACTATGCGTTAATTCGATTATTTTGCTCGCTTGTTTCAGCGGTTTACAAAGAACACATTTTTCGTTGAAAAGAATCCTACTATCGTTAACTTCCCAGTAAAGTGAGTACATAGAAGACATATAGTTTGCGTTAAACCACACATATTTAATACAGTACTAGATAGCCGGATTTGGCTTTTATGTTGAAATTGGTAAAATAACTGAACATTCTAATCATAGTAGTTTGTTACTTTTTAATTCATAATTTGTTTGTTGAAATTTGATAAAATAATAATCAAAATAAATAACTAAAATGGATTTTATAGATTGCTTTTCAGTTTTTACTTTTTATTAACAAATTGGAAGTATGGATATTTTTGATAAAAAAAAGTAAAATCGGTTTCGAGTTGTATTATATATGTGTGTGCAAAACCAAAGTGTGTTTGTATATACTGCATTATTAACTTTAGAGCTAAGAAAGTTGAATAAGTTGCATATTTTATTTTCCTATCATACATTCTAGATTTATAATATACAGATTAGATATTTTTGATAGGTATGATATTTTGGTTAAAACGAAGGAGTGGCCTTAACAGACGGAAGGTCTGGCATTTTGTTTTTTATGTCTTTAAAATGAAGAGATCAGGTTAAACGCCTGTCACGTGTAAGGTTGAGGTATTGAACTTCCGTTGAAAGAGGAATGATGATGTTGATTGATAAAGTGGGAAGTTATGAGGTATAAATAAGAAAATGAAAAAAGAGGACTTGGATTCGTTAATTTTTATTTTCCAGTTGGTAAACCATTGTGAGAGAAGATCCAGGTGAGTTTGTAGTTAGAGAGATTCAATGGTATAATCAGAAAATGCTGATAATGAGACAATATCGTAAGCATATTTTTTGATATGATTATGTAACCTATAACTTTTTAATAGGATGTTAACATTTTTTTTGTTTTAAATTTTAAATAATTTTGTATATTCAATAACTTGTTTTGCTTATTTTAGATTTTTATGTATACATTTTTTCAATATTAACTTCCACAACTACTAAGCTCTAGTGATGGCCGTTGCTAATATTTATAATTTTCCGTTTTAAGGAACGTAGACTTTGGTGACATACTCACACCCGAGGTGAAAGCTGCTCACAAAAATACTTCCTATGACTTGATCGCCAACATCGTTCATGACGGGGAACCAAATAAAGGCACGTATCGCGTGCACGTGCTGAAACAAGGTAATAGCAAGTGGTACGAGATGCAAGATCTGCATGTTAGCGACATACTCCCGCAGATGATCACTCTGACTGAAGCATATATACAGGTAACAATAATAATTAATAATAACAATGACGATAATTAGTAATAGTTATAAGTAACGTTAATGAAAAATTTTATTATCAAAGACTGTTTTTATTACACTTTACCTCTGCGCCAATGCCAACAAAAAAATACCATAAATTACAAGTTTTATAAAAGTTCGATTGTTAATTCGAAAATAATAAAAATAAATTACAATTCAATCAATTAAATAATTTTTCATAAATAGTTATTATTTCAAGATGGTTATTTAGAAATCATAAATTAAAATTATAACTTAAAATTTAAATAGTTTTGTGTACTCAAAACATTTTAAAAATAGAAATCGTTAGTTAAATATTTTGGCGATGTGTAAAATTAACATGTAAATAAAACCGCTATTTAATCTCGGCTCGTCTTACCTACTATATATTGATGAATGATGGGCGTAATTGTATTAAAATATGTCACTGATTAATAACAAAATTCAAAAAATTAATTAATTCAAAAATAGTTAGTGTGATATGGTATTAGAAAAATAATTTCAAATTTTAAAATAACTTTCAAGAATTAAACAGTAAAAGATAATATAAGTGCCAAAGAAGAATTTATGTATTATTAGCAGCTATGGCCTATAAGTATTCTGAATATACAAACAACAACGTTTCAACGCATCTTTAAGCATTTAAAAATTCCGAAAAATAAATGATCTATAAGATCATGATATGTTTATATCCATGTGTATAGATGCGTGTATAACTGATGTTTGGAAGTTATAGAATTTTTTTTTTTTTTTATTATAACAATCCGCGGCTGCTGTGGCCATTGGACGTAGCAATATATACATGGATTTGTATTTACTCTTATAAATTATTACATTGTACAAGATAAAGTGAACAGAAGAAGAGCGTTAAACTTATCATTTTGAATTATAAATTAAATGACAAAATATAAATATTGTATGTTATATACATTATACATATAAGGTTTGATTGTTATATTTGGTCGATGAGGTGTGTTGCCGATAGGAATTGAATGGTTTTGTTGATGTTCGCTGGATCAGGACCTAATGTTTCTAGTTTCTACGAGGTGGTCGGGTATTTGAAGTTTTCTTTTCTCTATTTATAGAATTTAAAACCGTTAAAATATGCACATACAATTTAATATAAATCTAATATATTATAAATATTTTTAATTTAAACTGTTAATTTATTAGTTATGTAATATTATACACGATTTTTTATCATAATTAAACATATTTGATATTAATTAAAGTCTAAATGTAATAAAAAACTAGTTGCATCAAAAAAAAATGTGTCATGTCGTCAGGTCATAATAAAAACATAGTATTGTTAAAGAGTTTTGTTTTAGTGAACAAATTAACTTTTAGCTAGTTTTCACAATTTTTTTTCTACAAAATGTTCATTTTATGCGCAGAATAGATTTCTAGCTTGGTCGTCACTCATCTGTTGTTGTACATCAATAGAGATATTATGTACAAACATATGCAACTCTGAGTCATATATACATATGTGTAACTTATATATTATTAATATATATTAAAATATGCTTATAATAGAGCTTATTGTCGTTTTTGTGAACATTTGGTTGTTGGCATTTGGCATCAATATTCTTAATTATAGAAGTAAACGTTGAGTTTTTTTTTGATAATATGAATACCTATATTATAGAAAGTAGATTCCGAGTATTAGCATAACTATTAAGAGAGAGGGAGTTTTTGTGGTTTAAACCATTTCAGAATCATTTGAAACCCCCTCACAATTTTTGGGTAAACGGTTCTAATATCATTGACTTTATTTAAAAAAATATCAATTACGTTTAGTATAAATAATAAACGAATACAAAATATTTACACAGTGTTTCATTAAGTTATTATCAAATCCTAATTTAAATATTTGAAAATCTAAATTATTTTATCTAATAAAAATATTAATATAATGTAAGGGTTGGCTGGCACTCACGGAAATACTTGGAAGAAATTTTCTCGTTATTATAAATGTTAATGTATCTTGATTTACATTTTTTTTACAAAAGTATATCTTAAGTATTTTATATATTATAATAAATTCAAAATTTATTTTAAAATCTTATCATAATACATGGTTATGATTGTTATGAACAATGTTCATTATGAGGTATATTCAATTTTTTGTATGCATTTTATCGTGCTGAAATTAGTCGTTTGGTAAATTGGTCGTTTTCAAATTAATATGTGTATTATATAAAAATTTTATGCTCCGGTAAAATATTGGAACATTTTTAGACGGTTTAGCCTGTCAGTTTAAATTTGTACACGCTATTATTCAACTTATTATCACAAAACATATAATAATGATTATTGTCCATTTATATAACATTTTTAAACCAATATTCATGTTTTTTCGACGAAAACGTACTTTGACCAATTTATCAAACGACCAACTTTATACGATCAATTGATGTAAACTCATTCATTATGAAGTATACCTACAGTTTATATTTTTACTGTTTTTAGGTATATTTTAAGTAATATTTTTAGTTTATAATCGTATTTCTATTATAATAATATAATATAATATAAAATGTTTTTAAAAAATATTTATTAATTCTCGTGTTTAATATTTTTAGATTTACAAGCTCAGAACTGATAATTAGCTGTATGTACAATTTGTATTGAAGATATTTTTAATAATAATTATTTTATTTTATTGTTTTTATTTATCATCTAAAAAATGGGTAAGTCAAACAACATTTGATTTTAGTATTCATGTAATACAAGTTTTAATTTTTGTCAATTTTTTTTTTTTTGTTTGTTCAAACATGAAAACATACATAACTTAAGTCATTTATATTTTAATAGAACTAGAAGAATAAATTATATATTAAAACAAATAGATCATCAATCATCAATACCTAAGTTCCATAATATGTTTGTTTTGAATGTTATGTGTAATATTAAAATTATAATTTAATAAAAGTTCTCAAGTCGATCATTTGTTTGATTTATTCTAGAAATCTATTCCGTATCTATTTACGTATGAAATATATTTTGTTTAAAATTATTTACTATTTTTAATAGAAGAAATACACTGAATTATATTGTTGTATAAAATAAGTACAAAAAAATCATACATCCCGTTATACTTTGAAACTGTAATTACCGTGATCTTTAATACTATAAAATATATTGATTATAATACGGTATGTTTGAATATTTATTTATAACTGACGGGCATCGAAGAAATAGATTTAAATTTGTGTAAGTATCTATATAAAACGGGCGAAGGGAAATACAAATGGTTTATTAATATAGTCTTGATCAGCTGTATACCTAATTATAAGGTTTGATTACATTGAGTACGAGTGTACAACAAATGATTTCATATAATGTAAAAACAACTGTAGAAAAATTTCGTAAAAATTAAGAATATTTATGTATAATATACTTGAGTTTAAAATATTACGATAGTAAAAACAAATTCTTTTAACTTATAACAATTTAAAGATTGTTAATTAGGTATACGAAAGTAATCAGTATGTATCAACAGTAGATTTTGATTTAATAATTAAACCAAAAAAGAAAAAAATGCATAAAATATATTCACATTTTAATTAT
The DNA here is from genome assembly GCF_002803265.2 of Melanaphis sacchari. Classification (NCBI taxonomy): domain Eukaryota; kingdom Metazoa; phylum Arthropoda; class Insecta; order Hemiptera; family Aphididae; genus Melanaphis; species Melanaphis sacchari. The sequence goes on from NW_020270814.1 coordinate 192,326, forward strand.
ATTATTGTGTAAAATCTATTGTAAATTCAATATCTCTTTTCGTCCCACATAATTATTGATTGTTTATTAAAAGTTGATACTATATGCATAAATAAAATAATGTTATAAAATATGAAAATATGAAATATATAATATATGTATTTGGTAAAAATTTCAAGAGTTACGTAAAAAAAAGGCAATGTTGAAAATTGAAGGTTTTTTTACCGCACTAAAAGGTGATGACAGACAGAAAAAAAAATACATCATTGTAAAATTAATATATATTTATCGCTCCTCTTAGAATCTTCAAGTGGATAAGTCGCTTTCAAATAAATTTTAAGTCAAATTCATTTATTTGTTTTCTTGAATAGTCAATACAATAATTAGTATATTAGTCTGTTTTGGTTGAAATTAGTCGGGATCGGATCTTCAACCATTAAATAATAATTTATGTTATAATAAAACGTTATGGGATTTTATTTACAAATATATAAATAATAATGCTACTAACTTTTTTTAGTTTGATATTTGATTTATGATTGTTGTAAAATTGAATCAAGTGAATATTAATTTATCTGTCGGTTTTTTTCATTTTTTAAATTTATAGTGGTAAAACAATATGTTGAGTATCTATAAATTATTTATCGCCTTAAAATTAATTTATGTTGACATTATCACATAAGTTATACTTTAACAAATAAATAACATATATCTATGTTGTACAAATAATATTTGACATCGATTGAATATCATAAATATTAAATTGATTTTGTATGTTTACAAATAGGTAGAAGTTTCTACTTCTAAAATCTTGGAAGGATACCAGGGGTAGGTTGTGTTATTTTGCTGCATATTCAATAGTTTAATAGCATTTTAATAAGAGTCTTTCCCACAAAAAAAAAAAAAAAAACCAAACTATTTTACTATACTGATGAGTAGCTTGATAAAACGAAAAATACACAATATTATGCATAATTTATGAAACAGTTATTTTTTATAGCCATATTATTTATATATTACGTAGATTAAACTTTAAGTTTTGATAATAAATTAGACCTAAATAAAGTTACTCTTCTTATATTAACATTGTTGAGTTAAATAAATCATTAGCAATTATGATTTAATTAGATGAAAATTGACAGTTCTAAATAGAAAAAGATGTCATTATCAAAATCTAATGTTATGTTTTTGATGTTTAATTTTCGAATAATTTGGTTTCGTCTAGTAGTATACAGCTTCGCATGATGTATTCGAAAATAACAAATAAATGTCGTCTGCATTCGTAATTATCGAAACATCTATTTACGAATCACTTTTTCCTCGGGAAACACCACAATTAATTTTTAGTTTATTTCCTTGTTGATCGTTAATTAGCATATCATTTGTACTCTGTCTTTTAAGTACCTAACTTGAAAACAAGTTATACATAGTTATATGTTTAAAAGAATTGTTTGGTCTTATTTTTAATATCATTTTAAAAACAAAATGTTTATATTCAGTTTTATACAATTTGCAAAACTATTAATTATTATTTAAAAAAAAGTAAAAAAAAATATGTAAGTTATATGGTTTTAAGTATCTATTTAGTTAGTATTTATTGTTATTATTTTTTTAAATTACTGCAATTATTTATATTTTTATATTTGTTTTTAAGTATCTAGGTAATATAATATAATTTTGAGTTTAATGATATGTCCTTTTTATTTTTATCAGAGTTCAATTTTTTGTTTTGCTTTACGCTTATTAGACTGCCATGTATAAGTATAATGTATTGCATTAGATGAGTTACTAAAATGGCAACAATTACAATTCTGAATAGAAAATAATTTCTAATAAAATGACAATAATTAAACATCAAACTGCTATGTAGTAACTATGCAATGAAATACGAATACAATTTTTGATTTTTCGCCCCAATTCAGCTAGTTTTTGAGAAACAGTGTAGTTAAATAAAATATGTCCTTAAATGATTTAATGTTTCTGCTTTGAAAAGTAGAACATTTTCGATAATATTTACTGTTACACAATAAACATTCATATTCTACGTTAATAATAATAATATACTTACTATTTAAGATTTATTAAACCGTGAAATCTATAATTTATATATTTGCCTATGTATAACGTATATATTTTTACTTACGACACCTACATGTATTATGTATCAATAACTCATTTTTATACGATATTCAATTAATATTTAATATTTATTAAAAGCTTAAACATTATGTACGATGTACTTATGACTTATGTATGACATAAATCAAAACTATATGTGTACCTACTATTATAGGTTAATACTATCTATAAATACTGATTATAAATTTAACTTTTTTACATTGTGCAATTTAGTAGGTTTTCGTAACAACTTCAAGTATTTTAATCATTAATATTTTGATAGTGAATATAATAATATCATACTTATTATCTGTAAAAGTTAATGTTGTTTGTGACGTTTATAAATATTTTACTTAAAGTAAAGATGAATGTTAAAAAATGTCCATGTCTTATATTATTTATCATGGTGTACTATTCAAGTAAATATTTTTACTTATAGAATGTTTAATATAAAAGATATATTTTGAGTAGAGATGTTAAATTTCAAAAATTCAGTTTTCGAGAAATTTTTTAAAGGATATTTCTGAATTTTGTGTAATTACATTTTTTATTTCAAATACAATTTTATTAGTTTGTTGATAGTTTTTTAAATTTAAATTAAAAGTATATTTAATGAAACACTTAATACTATCAATAAACATATTATATTTTTTATATTTTTTTTATTAATTAAAAATTTACAAAATATATTTAAACATATATAATTATTAATGGATTATTACTAATAGGTTTCTTGATGGAATTTTTACTAAAATTATTAGTTTTGAGCTTTATACGCCTATTCAGATACACTCGAGTGCATTAAAGTCTGTAACAGATGTTTTAAAACTTGATGTATTAAAATTTAAAATATATATTATATTTACATATGTACTACTACATTTCACTCATCCAGTAATATTATGCACTTATGTATAATGGATATATTTACATTTCCCATAAATATCCATTAGGTACATCATATTTATTAAAGAGATTTCGGTGTACCTATTGGTTTTATTTTCTAATTTATTTGGTTCATATATCATTTAGAATTTTATTAACCATAAAAATAAAACTTAAAGAATTAATTTTTGATTAAAATTAATTTGAAAAGTTTTTTTACAATCTATATCAACAATCAACAATACCATCATTCATAATAATTAGAATTAAAACTTAAAAATATTAATTAATGTAAATAATATTTTTTTTTCAGATAATGTTGAATGTAAGTATTAAGCCTCATGTGTTGTATTGTAGACTCGATTTGCAATTTCCATGCGTTTTATTCAACAGTAAAATAATATTGTTTCACGGAGTACAATATTTCATCCCACTGTACGTGGACTGCGTAATTATCCATACAATATATATGTGATATATGTGCCATTATAGTGTATACTTCATACTTATTTTGTGTAAATTTAAAAAATAAATCGCCATAACATATATCATATGTATACTATTACAATGACTTGAATTACCATACAAACCGATTATTAAGACTTTGCATCGACCTTTTGAAAATAAATTTCAATTCAACACTATATGAATTACTTCAAGCGATGTAATTTTAATTTTTTTTACCGATCTAAATTATTTTAATTACACAAATAACATTATATTTAAATAGCAGCATGCAGCATTACATGCTATCTATGTCCTATATATTTTAATCACTATAGTTTACAGTACTCATGCCCACACATATGAATAACTTATACGAGTTACAAAGTTATTTGCTACTTGACTAGACATATATAACTACATAATTTCACCTTTACTTAACTAATTTTCTAAATACGAAATCTTTGATTTGTTAAATATCAAAATGAAAAAACATTAATATATGATAATCTGTATAGCTAAAACCATTGTTCTGGGACGGGAGCAAATAGATTTATTGGGAAAATAGTAATAGTAGAAAAAATATTTGACCATTTTTAATTTAATTTTACATATCAAGTAAAAATAGTTTAACACATGACTTAATAATTAAGTATAACTTTATAAAATATAATTAGGTTTCACAAAGTAATTTGATTAATTATTTTTATTGATATTACAAGGAAAATGCTAGGGTGGGCTTTGATTGTTTCTATAGGGAAGGCAGGCAATGTCCATGTTTCTTTATCTCTGCCTAAACGTGGCTAGGGCCTTTACAAGCATACATTCATATATTATTATTTGCTTATACTTGACATTAGGTGATGTCACATTAGATGAAGTATTAGATGCATTACCACGATTCGTTGGTCCAAATTTTGTCGGTAAGAATGTTATTCACATAATAATAGGTGATTATTATTAAGTTTAAGTTTTTATGATTGTTATGAAGGTTAAGTATTGCTTTGTCATTGGGAATATTTTACACTGTTGTTTTATTGAGCACTACGTAGACATTTGATGGACAATCTGCGATCTGTGCGTTATGGACCACAGTGCCGATGTTCACGCATAACCAGTAACCACCACCTGACGGGATAACGATGGGGGTTTGCCCTGGATCTAAGGTCCTTCTAATCCGGATGTAGAGTCAACTTTTATGTTGTCTATCTGCAGTTGTATATTCAATTACTTCGCGCCTATCTCACAAGTGATATTTTTCTTTATCTGAAACTCGAAGAAACCATAAGGTATTTTGCGCCTGTCGACGACTGTGGAACGATTGCAGTAGAATGGAGGATACTGATAGGATGGAAATATCTCACGATTTTCATTCTTACCAGGGAAATTTTTTGCTTTGGCCAATTTTTTGGTAGCAGACGTATTTTTGAATGTTATAATAACTAATAGATTACACTACAGAACAAATTAGACTTATAATATAACAAATAAAAAAATAATTTGCTACAATATTTGATTTTATTTTTGGAAGATTGATCTAATGCTATGACAAATAGTCAACGTATATTGTTTGGTGATCGTTTAATATGTTTTAAATGAGTAATTTTTGCGAAGAAGTTTACTGTCATAACTCATAACGATGAAATATAGGTAATGAAAAATTGATATTATTTAAGTAGTAAATGAAAAAAATTAATACACACATATGATATATTTATTAATTGTATTTCGTGTATTTATGATACTATTTTTTAATAACTTAATTTATAAATATTGTTAATAGTTTATTCATGTTATTATTTATAGTTATATATTTATATTTTGTGTAAATATTATAAATGAAACAGCTATAAAAATATTTTACAGGTGGCGCAATTGAATATTGTAATTATCTACAACTACTAAACGCACAAGCCGAAATCATCAATTCAACCTCAGTACCAGGTGAATTGTACTTATTGTATCTTATAATTATCATATTCAATTATTTTTTTCATCATTAATATTAAATATATTATTAAGATTGGTTAATTATACGAGTAGACTATAGTATTTTGATAAAACTTTTAATTTAGAATAGTCGAAAGGGTTTCAATCCTTGCAAGGCGTGGAATTAATTTGACACATCTCTATACTATTATTATTACATTAATATACCAATATTGTCATGGAAACTAAAATTATTATATAATATGGTCATATAGTTTATAGGTTAAGTAGGATTAGGTTACCTATTTGTGAAACCAAATGTATACTATTGTCCAAAAATTTTTAAATGATTTATCAAGAAAGATTTATTTTTAATGTTTATGTTTTAGATGAAAAAATTCAAAAGTTTAAAAAAACCATAGCTACTATATACGGTTTATGGGATGTAAGTATCTACTAAAAATGTATTATAAAAATTGTATCAACCTAACTTATTCAATGGATGTAGTGTTTTTATTATTTTTGCTGATCCAAAAGCTTTCATAATATTTATAAGCATGATGATAAACTAAAAGTTTTTAAAATTTGTTATGGTATATGTCTTCTTTTACACGAATTTCGGTTTATCGTTTGTTCGTACACGGTTTGTATTTTTTTTATATGTTTATAACTTATAAGGTATTTTTTTTAAATTTGATTTTTATTAAATTACTTATTTATTTTTACAGCTGATTTTTTTGACAGGAATTATAATTCATTGTTTCTTTTTTATGGTGAATTAGAAGGTAATTTTGTTTAATAATTTTTAGTACAAAACTTTTTATTATGTTAGTAAGAAATAGGTAATAACTAGAGCCTAGAGGTCAGATTTATATTTTCTTAAAATCCTTAAAATATGATGTTTTTATTTAGTTTAAAATAGGCAATATATTCTCTTAATATTCTTTTGAAATACAAGATGATATAATTACTAATAACTATATTATTTAAAAATAACTTTTTATGAGTCAACTCAAACATTGATCATCAAAAGTAGTTGAATTTTATAAAATAACATTCATAAAATTTAAAAGCGTACCATGTTTATTGTAATTTTTACTTTTAATTGAACTTTATTATATCTATACTATTTATATAAAACATATTTGCTATTATCCTAGTCATTATTTATTATGCTGATATACACAACTGAATGACGCATAATTTAATGCTATACAAAAATACATTTTCTATTTAATTTTAATTAATATTTTAAAATATTTATTCAAAAAGTATAAGCATTTAAAACTTAATTTCTCATATTAATCTATACGAACAGTAATTTAAAAATAAAAAAAAAATATAGTCATAACTCATAACATTTCATTTTGAAAAGCGTTCAACATTTGACAAAATTCATAAAAATTATGAATATTACTTGTAAATTATTTTGTTGGTAATTAAAATGTATAAAATGGTCTATTTTAATAGATAATAAAACGTTCAAAAATTTTAGACTAATTTTAAGTGAGCATAAGTTATATATATATATTAGAAGTTGTTGGATTATTAATATTTTATTTTAAACCTATGTTGACGATCAACTGCAGGGGCATCTTGTGATTATTTCTAAACATAGTCGTGTGATTTGTCACCATGAAAATTACAGATAAAGTATTTCATCCACCAAAAATATTGGAATAGGGCTCAGTTCTCCACAGGTCTGCTCTTGTAGATAGTATTTGTCGTACAATGTCAGGGTGTCAGGCCACGAGAGATTGCTTAAACAGACGTGATTGAATAGAAGAAATATGATGATTCTGAAAAAGGCTATTTTACAGTTAAATCTGCAGTTTATCAATTCTTTAACAGCAAGTGCTTGCATTTAAACTTATATCTCGAGAATGAGATCTGTTGTGATAGTTACAGTTGATATTAAGTGTTTACTTATAATTCAATAATAATAATAATATTATTTAATATTATTTTGTATAACTATGAAGAACAATAAATTGTCCGAATAACAGTGAATTTTTAAAATTAAATAACTTATTTTTTTGAGAATTTTTTCGATTGAATTTAAAATTCTATAGTTGTGTACATCAGTACATGCTTAGACACTTAGGTTAAGTTTTCTTTAGGTAAATCACATAAAATAAGGCGTGCAAGTGAATAAAAATTACCTTTGAATCTAAAACACATTTTAAATAATATTTTCGGAATAATTACAAAATACCAAAGAGAGAATTACCATATTTAATGTTAAGCATAGGCGTTCTTACGGGGGGGGGGGGAGATGGGAGATAGATCCCCCACCAAGGTTCTTTATTTTCTTACATATTAATAATACACGTTTTGTCTACTTTTGATTGGTGCTTTCAATATTGACTAGTCATTATTTTTAATTGTTTTTGCTTTTTTCTTTATCGTGATTATTTATTCCACCAACCATAAACAATATTATTATTTTTCACTGATAACATTTAACAGGAAAATCATTTGTTAACCATTCATAAGGAAGTGCATGTTGATTTGGAAAAATTTCTTGACATTTTGAATCAAAAATCGAAAAAAATCGATGTATTAATTTGAATTTTTACATGAAATGAATTATTAAAATAATTATTAAAAAATTAAAATACATTGTTTCATAGTTTAATAAAAAGTACAATAAAAATTACTTGAATTGATTATTTGATATTATCGACTATCATTATTTTAATATTCATTATTATAATGTGGGAGTTGTGCGGCAAAACCTTTACCTAACTTTACGGCTTATTATGTAACCATTTTTTTCATCTCCCTCCATTGAAATATCCTGAGAATGCCTCTGATGTTAAGGGTAGGCATGGTTGCCACTCCTTATCCCGGAACAGTTTAAGTCTATAATTAAAATACATTAAATATACAAAGAAAAAAAAACATTGCATAAAAATTTATATATATTGATGAACAATTGTATTATTGTAATAAAATACCTTTAGATGTAAACACACAAAATCAATTAAAGAATATTCAAATAAAATCAAACAAATCAAATATTTGTATAAAATGTTTTAAACATTCATATCTTATGTATTACTGTAAATATTAATTATTTTATAGTTTATTCATTATATACATAGATGATTTACGAATATCCTAGAACATATAAAGTTATTTAATTCGTTGTTGAAATTTAGTGCAGTGGGTTGTGGTAACTAATTTTATTTGTGTTAAAAATGAATATGTTTTCGTATAACTTCGTAATGCATAATTTTTATAGTTTGTATATTTTTTACTGAAAATCACTTATATTTATATTTTATAGTATTTTACTAAAATTATTGACAATGGCTCTGACAAAAATAATCCAAGAAAAAAAAATAAATACCTACTCGTAAGTATTATTATTATGTTTATAATTTATATTGATATTCTAAAATTGTATAGTATTATCAGCTATATCGTAATTGGTAATGTTGACTATGTTTTATAAATAGTGCGTTCACTGTAGATTATAACTGATTAATAATAAGAACATAACAATACAATATGTTCTTGACTCTTGTGTCATTGAAAAAAGACCATTATCGTCTTTTATTGTCGTTACACAAGTTTTCAGTACTGTGTTCTATGATATAGGTATATATTTTATTATTACTACATGTTTGAGGAGTTAGAACTTTGAAGTTTTCCATATTTGTTTACATAACGTTCATAGAACCATATGCTCCGACTTTGATTAACGTATAGACAAACTTGACATATTATCTTATTTAGACCATAGAACACTGAATTTCTTGATTTATAAAAGCGTCACTTTGACTTATTACCTAGTAATTACAAAATAATGTATATTGCAACTATTAAGCTTAACAAATCACTAAGAATTATAACTATTATAATATATTTAAAGGATTATGCAACTCAAAAGATCAATAAATATTTTATTACCTATCATAATAGTTAGAGTCTAAATAGAATAATGATACAACTAAAATTTGTTTGTGACTATTTATTTTGTTCCCTAGGCATAGTGATTTTTATTTTTTGACATTGCACGTGATGTCACGGATTCGTAACCGCCGCCGCGGTAGCCATATGACATATATAATACACAGCAATATTTATCTATTCTTGGTTAACTTAAAATAATTACTAATGAATTTATTATTTTTCGAATGAACTTATCTAATGTATTTAAGAGTACCTTATAATCTTTCCATTCGAATAATTATATCATATTTTGGTTAAATCTTTTAAAAGAAAATAACACTTAAATAAATTATTTCACGAACTCACAGCAGTAAACGCGTGTAATATTGTTTTTATTGTTTTGACGATCGTAACACCATTTATCAATATATTTTTGACGTCTAAATTGGCTATTTTAGTTTTAACTCTTAGAAGTGGATAAGGGCTTTCATAATATTCAGAGATGTACGTAAAAAAAAGTTTTGTGGGGTGTTTTTGAAAATTAGTCATTGAAAAATTGAAAAGAACTTTTTTTTAATAAATATAAGAAATACACAACGTGAATAATAGAAAATACGCCAATACACAATAGTTATCATTTTATTTTATTTCTAAATTCTGTTTAAGTATTTTTTTTTTTCATATTATATTAAAATTTTAATTTGTTAACATTAAATTTTTATTTTACTTTAGCCGAGTTTTTACAAACACGATGTAATATTATATTTGTCTAAAATTATAATATCAATTTAACAATGAACATTAAAATTCAGTACCTAAGTAAATAACCATACAAAAAACCAATTATTTTGGGGGATGTTATGTGATATAATTACACGAATAGAAAGATTATGAGGTATCCTTAAATACATTTATTTAGGTTATTCGGAAAAAATAAGTTCATTAAGAATTACTTTATGTTAAACCAACAACGGATAAATATTTTTGTGAATAATTATATATGACCGCCACCGCGGCGAACGAATCTGTAACGTCACGCACAATATTAAAAATCACCGTAACTAGTGAATGAATAGTCACAACTCACAAACGAATTTTAATGGTATAATTTGTTAATCATATTATGTACTATAATTTAAGCCAAGGAAAATTTTATGAATTGGATGGTCCCTTAATTTAACTGTTTCTAGAACTTAACTGCAAAGAGCAAAATGTAGAATTTAACAAATTAAAAATTATAAAAATAATGTAAAATTACCGTGTAGGTATATTGAGTAACTTTTATTATTAATGAAATGTACACTGTGTCACTATTTATTATTTAATGTAATTTGTAAATATATTTTTTTTATTTTTTTTTTTAAGTTAAATTTTGTTAAAGTATCATGTAAAGTCAAAAGTGTATAGTAAATATGATGATTGGTTCTAATTATACAGATGAAATGGATGAATCAATTAATTTTTTTTTTTTTTATTAATGCATTTGATTCAATTATAGAATTATACAACAATAACCCAGAAATAGCTGAAGTGAGATGGCTACTCTAGTTGTTATAAATATTCGTTACCAATTAAGGTATTTTTCTCAAATATTTCAACATTTTATTCATTTTAATTTACTTATGGCTTATTAATTATTTCACGACATCGACACGTTTGAGACAACGGCCAAGTCCAAGTGTGAACAGTGAACACTCCACACTACTGTCAATTTGACTGTTGGTTCAAAATCAAAATTAAAACTAAAATTGTAAACAGAAGCGGCATCTGGCGGCTAAAGTGAGCGACCGTCGAGTATTACTTTTTGGAATATCGCTTGTTAAAAAATCTAAATTGAATACATTAGATGGCACGGCTGTTATCGTTCCGGCCCTTAGAATGAATGGTGATAATATGTTGCTCTAAACTTATAAAGTTCTATTGCAAATCATAATACTTGACGAGTAAAATTTGAAAATTTTAAATAATAATCGTTCATAGCGGAACGTATGGGTGACGGTACTACAGATATATCGATTTTAAGTCGATATACCGATAATACCTAAAATATCGAAATTAGTTATCTATTTAATATTTTAATCCATTTTAAAAATGTAAAGCATTTCTTGTGGGAAATAATACATGATCATATAGGTTTATTTTATAATACTAAATAAAAAAAATATTTAATCAATATCGATACGGGTCCGAATAGTTTTGTTTTTTAGTTGTCGTGTGTTGTTTATCATCGTTTTCGCGTTCGTACGAAATTGAAAATAACGTAATCTACAAGATTATCATCGACCGTCAGTCGTCAAGTTCGTCACAGTACTAAATATTAATGTTTTGTAGTTAAGTTTGTGGCGTTTGTGCAGTGTTACGGCAGATTAGGTACATTTGGTTGAATTCATAGTAGGTACTGTATTAGGATTAAAATTAAGTATAAATTGAAAATATCAGAATATCGAAATTACCGAAATATCGAAAATATCGAAACATCAGATATACTGTAATTATTACTAGACCAAAATACTAGTTAAACGATATTTTCGGTATACCAATTCATACCAGTATGAAATATCATACGAAAATATTGATGTAAAAAAATAAATACCGTCATCCTAGCGGAATGAGTGCATTACGTGACTAAATAAACTGCAATTAATAATGTTTTACTAATTACTATTATAGATATATACTATAGTCTATAATGATTTTAAATATTTCAAAGTAAACAATTACTAGATTAGTTTATTAGTTGATGTAAAACCTATTTTTATTTACAAATAATAATAAAAATTAAAAAAAATATAACACCAATAGGTACTTACCTAATTTCAACCTACATTTTTTTTCATGACCGTATAACACTATGAAATATTATGTATTTCAATTACGGACTGTTACAATTTATGAAGTTAAGATATCTACTTACATTTATTGTTTTATTTCATACTTGGTATATTTTGGTTGCATAACTATAACAATATCTAACAAAATCGTATTTTCTAATATACTATGTATTTTACTAACATACTTTATTTATTTATTAGTATTATTATTGATACAACTAGCCGAGATCCGAGCTCCCAAGAACTATTCAAAAATTCATCAACATATTCAGGTACCTACTCGTTTTTATAGAACTAAGTCTCAGACCTAAATAAAGATTTTTTTAATTGAATGTAGTTTTGTTTTATTGTATAACTCGTATTAAATGACACGCGCTAAAATCTACAGCTTACCCTTTTGCGTTCTAAATCAACGACTTCCTATATCCAAAATTCAATTTTACCAGCTCTGTTACTTTTAGGTGAAAAGTAGAAGAGGTAATTTTTTCTTTTACATCCTTTCTTTTTAGACCTCATTGGTCATCAGACTTACCTCGGTGTTGTTTAGTACTAATTCAGAGCGTCATAACACATAATCAGAAACATTCATTCGTTATCAGTTTATTATATTCAAACATTTCAAACAAACATAATTATCACTATAGCCATTTTCCCTAATGAACAACTTACACACACACACCTGCCTAACTCTGTAGCAGCTGCGAGACTTCGCACACACTGTGGAAAAAGCGTAAAATAACAAAATATTATTACGTCACCTCAGCACATTTTGCTTCTTGGACCCTACCTATGTTAGTGATTTATATGTTAATATATATATATATTATAATATTGTGTGCTACGTGTTTATTATTATATTATTATGTCAATGGCCATCTATATACTCTATATTCATATTTATTAGTTTATATGCAATATGATTGGCTATACAGCTTCCATGAAAATGATTTATATTTATCCTACTATATGGTTTTTAAACGCAATAGAATTGTCTTACCCGTACTGGTAGTAGATGTAATGGTGCTCTAATTGTCATTTGTATTGATAGTCTGTGAATTGTTGTCTATGCTGTCGTCAAAAATGTGGCTGAGGGTGAGTTGCGGCCCGACTTGTCGTTTCCGGTGTTGATGACCGGTGAATTGCGACCCGGTAATATTTTAGGTATAGGTTAGTTGCGGCCCGAGTAATTAACATTACCTAAGTTATATACACATAACTATAAATGAAAGATTCACTATGTATATGGGAAGTTATATTTTTATATAATAAAGATCAGTGATTCCCAACCTTTTTGCTACTAAAGTCTACAGACCACTTTGAAAACTTTCGATACGTCACGGACCACCTCAATGAGAATCAATTTTTTTCACACATTTTAAAATTTAGATTATAAATAAATAAAAACAATGAAATTCCTTGCAACAGTCTTTAATGTTTATAATTGACAATGTTTTACTAAAGGTTAAAATAATTAACAATTTAATGTAAATTACTATTATAAAAAAATGTACATTATAATATTATATTTATTTAAAGTTGTATTATTATCAATTATCATTATATTATATTATTAATAACATTTTAAATTTAAATTAATATATTAGTGGTATACATTTATACTTAAACTAAACTTAAAAATTTACTATCTTTTGTTAGATTTGATAAAACAGAACTAAAATAACTACGATAACACACGCATTTCGGCACAGTGACTTGGTAGCATACTAGTATATTATTGTATTATATTATATTAATTATAATATTTGTCATGATATTTATATTGAGATCTTACAATTATACACCCACCCAGACTTGGTTACTAACCCATCTAATTCAGACATGAAGCAATTGCTTCAAATAATCTTACATCCCACTGCCACGTATATATTACACATATATATACATTATTGTATGGCCGCAATTCGTACGTACCCTTTATAAACCCGGGCCGCAATTCGTACGTTATTTTGGGACTGGACCGCAACTCACCAACACTGAAAGATGTAAAATAACTCTTTATTAAATTGCCTTTAAACAGAACACTTATCATCTTTAATCTTTTCATTGTTAATAACCATGGATTAAAGTTTACGGTCTCAAATTGCTGATAATTATTTTGTAAAATTAAAATTAAAGTTTATAGGTAGCTAATCCACCAGAAGAAATTAAATTTATTATTTTATTATTTTATTTTGAATGAATATACTTAAACAAATGTAAATTCATGTTTTTTACTAGAAACCAATTTCCTATATTAAGTATTAATCATACTTATTTAGTTAAAATATCCTGTATTGACGTGGTTACTAATAACTCTTGAGAATGACTTAAATGTTTTTTTTTTGTTTTTAGCTTGATCTGAATTTTAATTTTTATATTTCGAAGTACTTAATAATTTGTTATCAAGTATTAAAAACCTTAGATTTATAACATAGGTTATGCGACTCAAAAAAATTCAATCTATCAATCATGCTCAAAAATTTGTAATATTATGGATTCTTATTTGACTTTCGTTAGAGTATGCATTAATCCTTTGAGATCCTTTTACAGCAGTTAACTTCATACAATTAAAGCGAGTTCAAATATGGTTTTTGGTATCGTCTGTGATATATACTTCAAAACTTACTCACGCTTAGCGTGATAACCATTAAATAATACGTACTAGGACTTGAATATTCATCAGAAAGAAGAGTGAGAACGAACTTTGGCATTTTGGAGGAGTGCTGATGCGTCTTTTCCCCTTTCTCTGGTAAATTTTAAAGTACTTTCTCGTTCCACAAGATGTAATTCTTTTTTTTTCGTTTTTATTCATAATACACCCTTACGCGAGGAACTATTCAATTAATTGTATGTAATTTTTAGATATTGAACACATCACTATATTTTATTTTTTAATTATTATGATTTATAAATAATTATTTTACTACTTGGCAGAATACAATTTTGTTTTTTTGAAAACTGATATAAATTATACTTAAGAGCGTTAAATAAATAAAGAAATGTCAATGTAAACAAAATGTATATAATATATATATTATGTTATTTGAGTTTTAGGGGTGAAAGAGAAAAATCCCGTTAGTCTCTGTACTTTGAATTACATTTTTCAACCATTAAAATATAAAAATTAAACCAACCTATGGTACCGTGAGTACTAAATAAATGTTTTGCGTATATACTTAAAATTTATATTATGTATGTTACAGGGACACTAAGCAATAAGGGCGCTGTATCGACGAGAATATCATCGGCTATCGTATTTACACGATATTGTTCTATATTCATCCGTTTCGTTACATCACTCTAGCCGGTTCATAGCAAAAATAAGACCAAGAAATACAAATATTTTTACAAGACCCAACACAGACCTAGAGCACAAGCAAGTTAAATTGATCCACATGACAACATGCATATTATCATAGCTTTCTGCCATTTAGCAAAACCTACTACTCGATCATTCTTCATAGTTCATTTTCAATACGGTTCACTGAGCGCCTGAGCAATGACTTAAAAAAAAAAAAAAAATCGATTAATTCACTACGAAACTTGTTAATGATGATGATTTATTTGGATTTTAATTGCGATAGATTATAAGCATTCGATTCAATGGTGCATATTATTTAATAATAATAAATAGACTTTATTTGAATTTAAAAAAATACATAATGATAAATTTTATTGCAGATATATAGCTACAACGTTTCTTGTAAACTCAGCTTGTTTAGGAAGAGAACCAAAAAATCAGAAATATTTTTTGGGTTGTTACAAATGGTATATACGAATATAATTTTATATAGGTTCCTACGTTTTAAAAGAAATTTAAACTTTCTTTCTATATTTTATATAAATATACTACAAGAACTGTAAGTTATTTATACATTTAATACAGGCATGATCATCAAATATACGTTCGTATATTTTTATTCAAATTTTAACTGTAATCTGTTTTATAATGCTTTAAATGATGAAAATATTATTAGATAACCTAAATCTTAACGGAATCAGGACGATTTGTTCGCGTTTTTCTTTCACAAAAATCAAACTATCACAGCTGGTTGAAAATTTCAATTCATTCGAAATATCTTTGCGGGCAACAATAATTTGGCGGTGCGCTGCAAAACCGATTCGAATGCACCCCTCTGCTGTATAGCCTGTGAACCGTGAGGTGCAGTGCCGAGTACGATTGCTGCGCGTGCAAGTCGGATAATAATATATAGGTAAGACGTTTCGGGTGTATAGGTACGCGTGGTATGTACGGTGCACACAATACACTCGCGAGAACGCGCACGCGCGCGCGCGCACAACGCCGCAACCACCGCATTATCTCTCATTAATTTTTCAAAAACCTACCTGCCGCGCGCGAAAGAAGACGGTTACGGCGGCGGCTACCATACTACCGTAGTAGGTAGTCCTGCGTGTAGTTTTTTTTTTACAATCGGCGGCCGGCGACCGTTAATAACGCAGCTACAGCGGCAGTGCGCGCGCGTGTGTGGTTAGGTGCGTTTATACATCACTCCGTCGTCGTCGTCGTCGTGTGCTACTCCGTCGCGGTGTTTGATATTCCGACGTGTGAGACACGTGAACGTGCTTGCGTGTTAGTGTAATTCGAATTTTTTAATTGATTTTTCGATAATTTTTCTATTTGAAAAATTTAGTCTTTTTCGAGCTCTTAATCGGGCGGCGTCGTCCGGATCACGCCGCGCGGTGTTGTGTTGTGTTGTGTTATTTTTTTTGATTTTTGTTTTTCGGTCGGTCTGTTTTTGGATTAAGACAAAACGTTGGATACATTTTCTAGGACATAAAAAGTGAGTTTTCAATGCTGTATAATATATAATTCTATGTAGGTATACTTAACGCTGAAACTGTAGTACCTGTATCAATGGAATTAACACTGCGCCTATATGACTACATAAAATGGGGTATTGTGTAAAGGCACCTGCTTCGGAGCTAATATATAATGCTAAAACTGATGTTATACCTATACGTTTTCTTACGAAAATAATAACACTTGAAACTGGTTATGTAGATATTGTAATATATTTTATTACATAAATTGCGGAGTGTTTGAAAATCATTTATGCTTATGGTCTTTAATATATTTTTAAACAATATTAAATTAAAATTGTGACACTGATTGTTATTTCACGAGAAGTCCTGCTACGATAAAATTCAAAATTGTTTAGTAGCTGTCTGGTATAAATTGATAAACATAAAAACTCACTTAGTCGTCTTCGTCTATTATATTGCCTGTATAGTATAGAATAGATAATGAAATTTGTTTGAAATACAAAATAATTAATGTATCATAAAATACAAATTCTCCTGTAATATATATTTTAAATGGGTACTTGATACATTTATATTTAATGATCGAAATTAGTTTTTAGTAAATACAACGACATATTAATTAAAAAATAAATTTAAAAATGTAAAAAAATTCATTTTTTATAGTCTTAATAGAAAATAAAAATCTACTTTTTATATTTATGTGTTATATATTATGGACTATTTACTATGCGTAAGCGTATCAAATAGGTAGCCAGGTAGGTATAGGTAGTTATCAAAATTAAAAACGCATACGTGAATTAAATTTTAACCTACTTCTCTTTTGCCATTTGTAGTTATGTAGAGCAGAAAAACCTAAACGCACTATAATTTCTTAAGTTTTTTGTTAGACAATTAGATGACTAAAATAAACAAGATTATACCAACAAATTCAATAAAACAGACATTTAATAAAAAAATGTTCTAGTAAGAAATATAGGTACTAAAAATTAATCAGTCATAAGAATGAACTATGAATGATATTATACCATAAATTATTACTTGGAATAAGTGTATATAGCATAATCATATGATTGTATGATCGACTTTTATAGTAACTTACTTCCAATATAATTTAATGAACAACGTCAAAAGTCAAAGCGTACTAAAATCAGATATCGTCAATACAAATCATCATACAATGACGTACAATTCATTAATACGATTACAAATCATAGTGTAATTGTTGATTATGTTTGATTTTCCTCTTGCGGAAAAAACTATTTATCTAAAAATCTCATGGCTCTATGTAAATCGGTAGATAAATATAATTATATATTTCCTTGACGGTGGAGAATTATTACACGACCTGAGTTCTGTGTATTTCATTATTTTCATTGTTCGTGATACTCCAGATATGCTATCCAATCAGTATAGTGTAAGAGTCATTTATCACTTTGTTAACTTGCGAGTTACGAGTATATCCAAGGTGAAGGGGAGATTAATGAAAAGACCACAATTTGAATAAATATTTTGTTGTGGCTATCATTACCTACTGTATTGTTTTCCATTCGTTTCACGACCCTCAAAAAGTTTTTTTTTTTTTTATTATTGTTCATTATTATTATTAAAGGTAATACTGTTTACTATATAGATAATGATCATGCATTTTCCTTGTAAGTAGGTAATAGATACATCTATTTACTGCGTGTTTGTGTTAATAGTTAAGTAATTTAATTACAGTATTTTTCTGACATATGTATTATCGGGTACTATATACCTATTACAGGTACGAGATTTGGGACTTTACTTGTATTAAAAACGCATATATAAGTGATATTTACCTATAAATAGTATAAATCATTTAAGTAATAGCAATGCAATGTAGAATAAATATAATATATTAAAGAAGTTATCAAAATAAAATTAATCAACAGAATAAGTAAAATATTTTATTTGCTAAGAATGTTAATAACTTAACATATATCAAAACGCATACGCTAAAAATTAAAAATTGTACAACTGCGAATATTAAATGTATTTTAATTTATTTCAATAAAACTTAATATTTTTAATTTATAGTAACTGAAAACTTGTACACTTATTTAAATGATTTAAATAATAAATAAATTGACATATTTTTTTATTCAATTTAGTTTATATAAAATATCTTTTTTAGGTGACATAGGTATTTATTATAACTGGCTTACCATTCGTTTCAATTTGACGAGGACTATTTAGGTTTTAATAGTATAGCCCGGTGTTCTCACCGGTCATTCGGTTCATCCTGGTTAATAGAAACTGACTGATGGTGTATAAAATTAATTTTGATTTAACTTGAAATGAATTTTGCGAATAAATGAATAAACGTACAATTCTCTTTAAAACCATTCATTCAAGTGAAAAGTATCTAATATATCTAATCAAATATAAAAATTATATTATTTATACTTACTTACTAAATTGATCAATTATAATTACCATAAAATAGATACTAATAATAATATATTAATAAATCTTTGTATTAGCTAATAAATATTGAAATAAAAAAGGATATAATTTCCATATAAGCATTACATAAAAAAAAAGTCATATGATGTCCCGGTTTAAAAATTTTAAAATTTAGCAACTCTATTTATAACTTATATATGTATAGTTAGTCAGTTTAACAATAAAAAATATACAAAAGCCAAATATTTTTTAAATTAGGTATTTATAAAACAGACAATGGTTAAACACTGTAACAAAAACATTACAAATTCAAATCAATTTGAAATATAAATTATGTATATTGCATATTATATTATATCACTATTATTTAAAATCACAATATCAAACAAAGTCGTATTTATATAATAGATACATATAATAGGTATATTATATTCTGGCATCAATCACAAAAATACACTCAATGATGTGTTTTGGCAACAATTCTATCCATAGCTATTGTTATAGTCGAAGTGTTAAATAGTATATACAGATATACCGCATACAGCGACCGTTATAATATTAAACTATTAAACCTCATTATTTTGTCATAAATCGTAATAGTATAACGATTGCTAATGCCCTAATAGCCATATAATATAATCCATGTACTGATAATAGGTAATATGAATTGGTAAATATTATTCATTTAGTTCGAATGTCGGACAAAGCGTGTATAACAATATACATTATAATAATACAAATCATAAAACCAATATTTTAAATAATGACTAATTAATTTCGTTGTTTTGTTAACTTGGTTTTTGATATGTCATCATTCACCAAGCACATTTTCCACTCATCAGACCTTCGAACTATAATGATAGGTACTCCAGTAGTATTTATTTTAATTTTTATTATTGTTATTACTTCATTATGATTGTCAACCAAAAATATTATGTAAGTTTTTTCAACAAGCAAACTGGGATTTATGATAATGTAAAATTCTATTTGACCGAGACCGGGTGTGTGTTTATGTTTCGTAGTCGTAGTGTACGACGCTATAAACGTACCTGGTACACTAACACATATACAAACATAAGCGTGTACATTTATCCGACTTTATCCGACATTTGGTATTTGCCCAACGGATTTGAGTGGTAACTATACGACTGAGATGGGTCGATGATTATAATAACAACGATAAATCTCGCAACTCAATGGTCGCTTTACGGCGGTGAAAGATTTTCATTTGGAACACGTGAATCTATGAATAATAATAAATTCGCGTAAATATCACGTGGACCCATTTATTGGTGCATATGCACAGAGAGTGAGTGCGATATAGTATAATTATTAATTTCGGCAAATAGAATTGGCCTTGAAAAATGGCAAGTTGAAAAATGAATGAAGTCGACGCCACCGCCACGACGGCCAGTTCGGTGAGCATGGGAAAGTTCACGTGTCTTGTGTGCATAGCTGCCCGGAGGCGACTCGACGGCCGGCCGGTCAACCTACTTACACGCTAAATCCACCGGAGATACAGCATTCCTCCTTCCGGATCTAAACAACACGCGCATATTACTGTCTATATATACGATTATTGTATCTAAATATAATATTTTTACGACATCGCTGGACACTAAGTAGGGATCACCAGGAAACGTACAATATAATAATTAATAATAATATAATAATAGTCAACTTCAAAAAAATATCCCCCATTCCCCATCCATCACCTCGCGCGTAGACTTTCTATTTTTTCACTGTTATTACCAATAATATTTAATTTAATTTTTAACGTATTTCCACTTCAATCGCGTGTCTGGATAGGTATTTTATAGGTTGGAGGAGGCAGGTACATCATGCGTAGTACGTATAGTCTACGGACACGATAAGCAGCTGAACCCAATTACGCAGGTGTATATTTATAGTATACTATATAAAAATCGTATTATAATATATTCCGTTTCGTCCTGAAAGCAATAATTGTCGGTTACCGGAAGCCGTACATTGGCGTTACTGCAGGATCTATTGTCGATGGCGGAATAGGTATGCGCTGTCTAGGTACGAGTATAATACAAGCGATGACCGGCTGACTATAGAACTATCGTATAATATGTGTAGAGCTTCACAACTACTATACGGTTCAGCTGTTTGTTAATTTAATATGTATAATATAGTATAAAATAAAGTTTGATCAATACCTGGTAAATGGTTGGTAGGTACCGGCTATACGAACGAGGAGTGCGCGCTGAAACTATCGTATAGTAGTTAATATGGTGTGTGTTTTTCGACATCTATAATAATATAATAATAATAATAATAGATAGGAATAGGATATAATGCATGGCGAGTATATAACAGAATATTATAGTTTATATTATAAGTATGCGTATTTACAATACCAACGAGGAAAATCGGTCCCAAGGGCGATGGTCTTATGTGCATATGAGACGGTTCGAGACGATTATATGTAGGTTGTTGTGTACAAGGTATATTTTTTTTCTTCTCGAACGTCTCAATCGAGTGGCTTTTTTTATTAACATCGTTTTTGAAACTGGTTTTTGTATATAAGTAGGTATATATCTGAATAGTAGCCGTTCTATAAGAAAATGTGAATTTTATTATAATGAAAACGATTTCCCTTACAGTCCACGTACATAAAAATGTCATCGGTTCACGGAACACTATTACTATTACTTTTTTTATTTTTATTTTGATCATAACCTACATTTTTACAGCTATAATCAATTCAATTAGCTTTTTCGATATATTTTTGAAGCGTTTTATGAAATACCTAGCCACTATTATATTGACCTCTACTATACTCAACTGTATAAATGGCAACCTTTAAAAATATTATGTACCTATTTCGAATTTAAAAAATAACTATATTTATTAGATGTGCTATGCACCTATAATTACCATGTGTTACATCTACATTAAATAGTGAAATTATATATATTGTAGAACACACGTAAAATTAATATTACAATTAAGTAAGGTACAACTATCATAAGACCGTAAACATAATTTTTACTTTTAACAAAACGTTAATAACATTTAACTATTTTTCATTGCTGTGGCCTGTGGTGATAAAAATAAATCGTGCTTGATTAATAGTATTTAATTAATAATCCTCTTTCTTTATAATTAATTGTCTGCTGACCTTTTATTAATTAATCATCAAATAATACTTTAATTTAGACATCTATTTTTTTTTTACCTGCATAAACATCTTAATAGTTTAATATTTCTATGTCTCAAAACTGAATATGTATAGTAAAAACGATGCGACTAAACTACAGAATAGATGAAATCTATTTCATCTATTCTGTGCTTTTACTAAACAAATGTACTGTAGGTAATGTAATAAAGTGACTATAGTGTTGTGTAGTAGGTTTACCTATAATAATTAATTATAATGAAAATAACAAACACCTTTGTTGTTCTTAAAATGGTTATTTTTCTCTTTTCTTTTGTTTATATAAGTATCGTTGTTCCTGACATTATAAATATTCAAGCAATTGACAATTGAAAATAAAATTATAATTTATATTTTTATAGTTCGTTATGGTACAACAAATAGAGATCATAATAATATTTAATTATATGAAAAATTCAATTACATTGATTATTAAATGTAAAAAAAATATTGAATAAGTAGGTATATACTATATATTCGGATACAATGAAATATTTTATAAGAAATATGATAATAATTTATAGCTTATTTGTAATGCTTCAAAAATTATCATTAACAATAGGCAGTAGATATTATGTTTTATTCGATCTAAGCGTTGTATGGAACTAAACTGATAATGCAGGTTGTAAGAAAAAAATTATGTTTTTTCATTCACTTTACGGTTTACTGGTTAGTCTTTCACATAAAATGGTCATGCAACAAAATATAATGTTAAAAGCCAATAGCCATACGTTCAATTTTATGCTTAAAACATAGTTTGCTATAACAAAAACATACCTATGGAAATATATATAGGTACATGCATAAGTGTGTGTACTGTGTACAGATGGTAGTCTGTTGGTCTATTAACTAATCGGATGGTTTCTTTTTTTGGTATCCTGTCACACAATTTTATGGGTAATAAATATTTGGTATTGATACGTGACATAATAGTGTTTTGTGTTCGCTAATAATATTCTATTTGGAAAAAAATGTATCAGTTATAATTGTTATAAATTATATTATATTATTGGTATGGGAATATGACTAGTGGCCTCTAGTAGTTAAATTATAATAATAATGTACTTAGTACTTACATTTACACTTTTTGGAAATGCAATACTTTCAATTTAAAAAGAATGTTAAATAATATTTAACTTCATATGTTATTGTAGTGATAATCTCACATAGGTAATATGTGAATTTAAATTTATTATAAAGAAGTAAGTGCTGTTGAATAGAATAACCACAGGCTACTTAATTTTCGAACCTTTAACAAAAAAATCGTTAAAAATAATTAGAAAAATTAAATTTGATACTTAATCCACCAAAATTAAGTTTGATCCACTGATTTAAGCTTGGTAAATTGCTGATTCTATCCGAGTATGAAAGTAAGAGTAGTTATAGTGGTCAAAAAAATTCTGCTCCTCTTGAATTTGATAAAACGTAAGTACAAAGGCCAGTTTCCACTATACTATATAGATACTGTACGTGATTTTGATGAACGTCTCATCAAACGTTTGATGAACGTACGTTTTATAATGGTTTAAATGATTAAATTAGGTAACGATGGTTATATTATTTATGACATGTATATGAAAAAAGATAAGATAAATTAATCAACATTGCAAATGTGTATTAAAATTGTATGACTTCTCTGATATATCAAATCTTACCATAGATATCAACCAATTACAGTAAAGGATTTTATGTGAGTACACGCGAACGTGTAAATGACTAATAATTTTTAATTAAGGAACTACATTTGAAATATGAAATATTTTTATTAGATTAAACTGTATTCATTGATTTAGCATGTAATTCAAATTTTAGTTTTCTTATTTTGAAATTATTTTACCAAATATCTACTTTAAATCAAAATAAATCTATTTTCTATTTTTCGTCAAATTATTGAAATCTCATAATTTTATCGTTTTTACTGATGTTGTAAATAAATGAGTAAAGCAGATAATGAAGTTATTGTATTACTATATAATATATATTATATATATATATATATATATATATATATGTATATATTATACATAAAATATAAATTATGTCATATTTACATAGTTACGTTTAATTAAATTCCATATAACGAGATGAACAGCAATTATTATAGAAGTCTGTAAAATACCCTAAGTAATAATAGTAAATAAATATAAAAACGATCAAGTCTCAAAGAAATAATAAACTTTAATAAAAAAATGATATTATCTATATATATACACAGATTATGGGCAAGTACCTAATGGCTAATAATAAGTACCTAATAACGAGATAATATTCATTGTAAAATATATGAGCAAACGTACGAGAACATAAAACAGTTTCGATTTATAGAAAAAACTGAGATAGCAGAAAAAATTGCACATTGCTGTATAATAATACTGTCCCAAAAATTATTTATAGATACATACCGCGTCATGTCAAATACGTAATAAATAATAATGCACAATTTTATAACTGTTTCTTTTATAATATTATCTATAAACTATATTATTGTGTTATTATTATAGAACTAAGGGTATACCTGCTTTATAAATTATTTTTTGTTTCTAAATGAATGTTATTTAAATATTCTATTGATGTATTTTCTTGATAAATGTAAAATTTTGGGTATATCAATATTTCTTTTCTTTCGATTAAGGAAAAACATATATAAGGGTTCTTCTATAGATGTTATACACAGTAATCTTTTATAATACTCTGAATCACGCTATAAAGTAAATAGGGTGTGTTACCAATCATGAAATGGCTTCTAATCTTGTGTAGACGTCACATGCTGAAGCCCGAAACCAGTATAATATGCATTACTCACGAATATTAAAATATAAATTAGGTATAAATAATAAAAACTATACTAGTATAACATAAAATAAAATTAATAATCTAATAATATTCATAGTTCTTTTGCTTATTCTTTCCGGATACAATATTGATTATTTATTAAACACTGAGTGAATAGCGATGTTGTACTTACACTATTTACGGTAGAAGCAACCACGCTGAAACTATAAAAATTATAAATGATTATTAAACAAAAAATTGAATTGATATTTTTGAACATTAATAAAATATACTAAATATGTGTTGAGATAATACAGCTATTAAAGCTAATGATTATAATATAATTAATTATAAATTTATAAATATACGTAATTTTAAGTTTTGAAGCTGTGAAAAATAGTTTGGATTCAAAATTAAAAAAAAGTATACTTATTTTTAGTTACAATTAAGTGTAAGTTATATATTTTAGATATCATACACAAAATAATTATGATTACTGATGAAGTTAATAATTATAAATTATAGTACATATTAACATAAAATTTTATTACAAAGTAATATTCCAAGTGCCTTTATATCTAACTAAGAGTAAATAATTAATATAATATAATATCTCCCATTCCCTCATAAATAAATATAAATTTATAATATATAGGTAGTTCTGTTCAGACAACAATTATTATACTTGCCTTGTGTATATTTTTTTTATTTTTTTATGTTTATAAATATTTTACATCATAACATTTTTTTTTTAACCATTTGCAAAAATACACTTTAAATATAATTATGAACTTATAATTATTGATCACTACATTATGTAAATTAATAGTTATATGCATGTAGTTCATATAGGTTATTGAGTTTATGGCATGAAGATGGCACGTTGTTGTTCAATTTTGAACTTTAACGATGGTTAACAATCCAACCACCGTTAATTTAAATAACACGTATATAGCCAAATAAAAATAATGAAATAAAATAAAATGTAGAGAATTGAACATCAAAGTTCTACTGTTATTATTGTCATGAACGGTGAATGGAGCATGCTTCGCTTATATTTTGTAACAAAATAAAATATATACATATAGGTATAATTGACTCTCACAATAATTATTACGCACTCACTAAAAATAACAGTACACAATCGTGTATTCATGTCTAAGCCAATACACATAAGAAGAACATGAGATATTATAAAAAACTTATGTTTAGCTACTTATGTATTATATGCATACCAAAAGAAATGTCGTGTTTATTATTTCATATATAACGACAACTAAATGTCCTAAAAAGTTGTCATACTTGGGTCTGAATATTTATATAATATTTAATAGATAAGAATAAATGATTAGATTTAAAAAATTTATTTATTCGAGTAAACATAATATATTATGTACCTACTACCTAGGCTATAGGCTGTATACATAGAAAACAACGTATACTATAAAACCATAAGAAATAATTAATACATTTGACTAAAATTTTTTACAAATTACTGTATAGTAAATTATCGAAATTAGACGAAAATGATCTATGTATATGTGTACATTATGGTTAACTTATTTATGTATAACTATGGTAGAAGTTCTTACTCTTATTTATTACAATTTAACCTCGTGTTTTTTGTGTATGAAATTGTATCGGATGGAAAAAAAACCGTCCGATGTGCATATAAACACAATACATTGTCAACGCTAAACAATTTTGAGATAGGTATTGCGGTTTTTCTTCAAGATGATGGCAAAAAAAATAAATACTTTATGAAAATAGCAAGGATCGTTGCGTATGAAATGTATTAAAAAGATAAGAGTACTCAAATAGCCTTTTGATATTTGTGACGACCCGTGTCATATCTTCATCTGGTTGGTAAACGTTCTCGTATAAGTACATAGGTAAGTACAGAATATAGATAATATCATACAATCCTGCGAGTGGCAGTTTTCTGAAAAAGTCATCATTTGAAAGGGTACAGGTGGCCGGGTAAGGATGGATTTTTGTATAAAGGTGTGTATGTATAATATATATGTATGTAAGTGGGTATAACGTACACACATAAATGCTTGAGAACTCATAAAGAAAATATTCCCAGTGTGTGGCGAACTGAGACGGAGAATGTTGCAGCAGTTATAGTACACAAACACACGATTGCACACGGCGGGAAACGTTTTAATAACGGTCGACCAATGTTTTAAGACCATGTAATTACCGTAAAAACAAAGAGTGTTTCCGACTCACTGCTATACGAAATTTCACTTTTATACAATGAAAAATTAACAACAATGTGTGTTGGTAACTATTTATTTTTTGTTATTTTTTAGAAGTACGTATACCTAGAGAATAAAGTGTATATCAAATGTATAAAATACATATTTATTAAGCATGCTTACCCCTATTTTTTTTTTTTTTTTTTAATTGTTTTTTTCAAATTCTGATTTTTAAGTTTTATATTTCCAATTACTTAGATATTTATCCAATTAAAGGAAGATCCTGTAACTATACAAACTAATTCTTTTCTATTGTAACTACTCTTTTTATATCTGTTGATAATTCTATGTTAGTTCGTTAACTAGTAAAACAAATATATAAATATCTTAATAATTATTATACATATATATATATATATATATATATGTATAGTATTATATTTTGTACAAATAACATTGAAATAAAAAGCGAAACTTATATTGAAAAATCACATACCAACCCAATACATATAATAATAATATACACTAAAAAAAATAACAGTATACTAGTATACACATGATAGCATGCCGCCAATGGAATGAAAGCCAATATATTATGCTTATCAGCATCTGTTTAGCTGATATCTCGAACGGATTCGACTAGATCGGTGTCAGACTCTTTAAACTCTAGGCTTGTAATGTATTGGTACTCTTAACAGTCTTAACACTAAAATATCGTACACGTACACGTGTGTTGTTTCCATATTACAGTCCGTGCACAGTTATGTACCTATCTACCTCGTCGAAATAACCTTAACTGTGCATATATAGATCATTATCGATCATACATTTTTATTTAAAATACAAATCGTACGAAGCTCTTAAGTAATAAAGGAAAAATAGAGAAACTTTCAAATGCATTGACATTATTGAAAAAAATATTTTAAAAACTCGGATTTAGTTTACCATTTATTTCTGCTGCTTATATATTATATTATTATGATATGATCACAGATCTTTATGTGATTTCTGAACAAACAAAATAGATACTGCAGTCAAAAATAGAAAAATGAACAATAATTTGAACACATTAAGTGTATTCATTACAATATAGATGATATAACTATTGTTTAAATGTTCAACCTATACTTTGCAATAAAAGGTCTTGTCCTTGTAATAAAATGAGAAACGTAATTAAAAATAATAATAAAAAAAAATCAATGGCATGTGCAATAATATAATATGTTTATATAATATTTTTATTGTAGAAATAGTTTGTACACTAGGTTAATAGTTTTATTTCGATATTTCCTTTTAAAAATGTAATATAAAATATTGAAAATAATAAAACGACATTCCGCTGGGTCATTTTTTTTTTATTATAGGTATTAATGGTACTTACTATAATCTTATAATGGTTTTAAATTTAATCCTTAAATATTTTTTTAACAATATATCAATATATCATTGATTTTATTGTGTACTACTTTCACACGTGGATAATAAAAATAACAAATAATAGTTTACCGTACCTACCCACAATAAAAATTACTTCTAGCTGCATGTATATTGTTACGTACACATACGACGTAATATTATATTATTAAAATAACAGCTGCGTTATTACTTATTAACTTTGCAACTTATTAAAATTAATACAGTCTACAGGCATTTATCAATATTATTTTTACATACTATACTAAAACATAGGCACATAGCTATATACAATATATGCTGATAATCTTCATATAGTCATATGCTACGATCGTAAAATACTCTAGGGGAACTTAGCGTATAACTCTTCTACCCTCTAAGCCATATTTTTCTGAAAGTTAATTTAAAATGATGATTAAAATCGGGAATATTCAGTATAATCAAATCCATTCAGGAAATCGATTTGAAATCAAATTTATGCAATAAATGTAATACATTTAGATACAATATCCTTAAGTATTCGAATATTCCTAACTCGTTCATCCCGTTAATATTATATTATGCACTTACTGATTTTAATATAATAACCTATAATTATCAAATACTACAAATTCCACGCTAATAATACTAAAGAAGACAGTTAATTGCTTGTATATATTAACAATTATCGTAGGTGGAAAAAATTTTAAATTACTTTTAATAATTTTAATATTAAAAATTGTATATACACTGTATTATACGTTATATTATGCTATTTTTCTCTGTTGTATTTTCTTAGCAACTCATTTAAATATACGTATTTAAAGAATATGGATAAATAAATTCAAATATATATGTTTTATATGTTTTTATATTATGTATACTTATTGGTATCAATTTTAAGGAGAAATATTTTATTAAATCATTCCTAGTTTTAGTAAATAATTAATGCTGAAATTAATTTAATATAAATCGTTACCTAAGCTATTCAATAATGCAATTAAAAGTTTTAGTAAAAAAAAAAAATAATATTTTTCCATTAAATATACTAATTTTAGTTGGAAAAAAATTGAGAAAAAATCCATTAGAATAAATAATTATTTATACCTTCTATCAACTAGTGTTATCTTATACTAAATATTTTACTTTAGTTAAGGCTCTATTCGAAAGTACCTTAAATCAGTTAGTTGAATGTCAAGGTTTAATGTTAATTACCGACAACATTCTATACATATATTAAGTCTACAAATATAATTTATAAAAGTATATAACTCTTAGAAAAAAATAAACAATAGACGAAACAACATAACTTTTTCAAACAAGTTTATTAAAAGATTTCAATTAACAACGATGCTAATTTTAACCTTAATTTCCTGCCAAAGAATAGTATAAATTGTGGCATTGGGTGTTTTAATTTTTTTTGGTAATTTACTGATATTGTAATAGTTTATAGACGATAGTTGGTATACTTATATAGTTAGTTCAATAATTATATACACAATACACGTGTACATTCTATACCAATAGTATGTTCGTATTCTTCACTGAAAAAAACATTCCATTCACGCTAAATTCTAAATATAATTTAGAATTTTAGCTAAAAATGTATAAAACATAATGAAATAATTTGCATAAATAATAATGCTATATTTATATATACAATATACATATTTTATATTATAAATAAATATTATGAAATGATAATTAAAAAAAAAATAAAAAATAAAAAATACTTAAACATAATATCTTCAATATCGAATTCATAGATATAGACAATTTATTAAGTATTTAGTAATTGGTGATTAAGTGAGATTTAATGTGTTTTAAATAATTTGAAAAGGTTTTTTTTGAAACAATCGCATACTTTTACATTATTTTTAAATTAAAATTATATAACTTGAACCTTGAAGATGTCTTACATTCGTTTTACGTTTTTAATGATTAAATACCTAAGTAAACAATGTCTACTTATTGCAACTGTAAATATACGTACACTGTTACAATGTATACCTATATGTGTATGGGAATGTTCCCACACATTTTTGAATTTCATATATTACGTGTATAACTCTTTTTCTATATTATTTTTATTTGGATAATTTCCAGTTATTCAACATTATACTGACGAATCGTGTATATTTTCAGATTTTTTTGAAAATTTTGAAAATCATAAATGGATAATAAAAAAACACCGTAGCAGCAATGATATACCAACAGAAATATGACCAGTGATCCTCACTTTCTAAAGGCCCTTAAGAGACATCCAGACAGAAGAACTTTGCAAGTATGTACCTACCTAATAAACCTAATGAATTCCATTGCATTAATATTATATTTGTGTTATCTATATACTATTATTTATTTTAATCTGCATTAAATGAACATAATAATTCAAGTTATCAATTTCTGATTAAAATGCAGTATAATAAAATAATTAAAAGTATCGAAAAATACTATAACATATAAGTAGGTAATCTTTTCATATTATATCTCATAATACCTGTACAAATTATTAATGTCACAATACTTAACCTATTGAGTATTTCGCTTACAAATAAGGTGATTAAATAATTATTATACTTCATAACTATCAAATATCAATACATATAATAGGTTAAAATTAATGATTTACAAGTCTTAAGTAGGTAGTTTAAACTATATTTCAAAAATATTTTGAACATAATTTAATATTTATATTTTAATAATACTTTACCGTTATTATTATGTGGGACTTGAATTTTCAACTTTTCACAACATTGTTCTTTTGGTTGTTACCATATGATACTAAACAGCCTAAACGTGTATTCTTATTTATAATAAGCGTCATACGAATTGAGTTTATATCGTCATCAGCTTTATGACTATATATCCATATAATATAATATACTTACATATAATATTATAATCGTATGAACACAATTTTTACAGCACAACTGAATGAACTTAATGAAATCTTACATGCAATTAAAATAATTTAAAATGTCTTCATAAATTTTATTTTTAGATTTAGTGTGTAGTAAAAAAATGTATTGATTTTACAATAATGTACCTATGTGTTTTTTCTGTCTATCATATTTTGAAGTAGTAAAAAGTCATAGCTTTTTAATTTTAATATGTATTCTGTTAAGAAATTTTGGTTAGTCATTAGCAGGGAGGTCAAAAATAAATATTTTTAGTAACTTCTTTGATAAGTAGAAAAATAAAATTAGGTAAAACGAGAATTCTTACACAAAACCAGTTTTCGATAAAAATAATTTTTTTTTCATTTTTGTAATTTAAACTGGGTAACACTGCAACAGTATCGTAAGATATCTACCGTAATTTTTATGATCATTGATCACAGGACTTAGAGCACACTAATGTTGTAAAAAATCCACTATAGTTTTTATGATTTAATTTAAACTTATATATATCAATAAGTTTAATTCGATATTAAATTTGAAACACAATTTATTGGGTATACCATAAAATTATACTCAATACTCTCCAGTTCTATGTTGACTATTATTGCATACAAGCAGAATACAGAGTAATTATTGCATATTACAAAACAAAACTCTTTAATTAAATTCAATAGTGCTTTCTCTTTATTTGAAGTTGCAAAAGGAATGGTTGAAATTTATACATCTATCAATGAATTTAATATTTAATAAGTTTTTAAAAGGCATGAAAGCAATCTTTTATGAATTAATGTAGCAATAATTTTTTTGTTGAACAACTTTTTTTTAAATACATTTTTATGAACATTTTATGTAACATACCATTTCACAGATTAATAATGAATAAAGTTAACTTTAAAAATTTTAACAAACTATTTATGTGTAGCTTTTAGTAAACATAACATCATTACAAAAAAAAAAAAAAAAACGATTAACATATATCTCGTGTATTTTGCTCGGTCAATTAAAAGCTTGAAAATTTAATGCAAGATTCTTGGTAATTTGTATTTTATATTATCTATTTAAATACATGAAAAATATATTAGTATGGTTTATTTTTATAAATCAATTGAAGTTCAAATTTGGACAAAATTAGATAATTGAACAAAGAATAACAAATTAAATTTTTTTTCCATATTGTTTATTTTCCATTTCTTCAGAAATGTACTGAAAAGTTTTAACTTCTGACCACTCTAAGTACCAACTACTTGCATTTTTACTTCTTCAAATGGTGATGATTGCAGACACAGAAAAACACATAATTGTAAATCAATACATTCATTAATCCACTTAAAATTTTAAATGTTCACTGTTAAGTGAGCATAAAAGGCATACATTATATATTTTTCATATCATATTTTGTCTACATAATTCTACGGCTTATCTTAAATTACTGTAAAGAGTCAAAGATAAAGCATTCAGGTTTAACTGATAATGTAATGTAATATCTGTACAGTAATTCAGTATAATAAACTGCTGATAATAGCATACATATTTTTTTACTTAAAAGCATTTTTTAATAATTACTACAATTATTACTTGGGTACTAGATACCTATAACTTATAAGTCTACATTTTTTTTTACAGTTTACTTTTTTTTTTCTATATGTAAGTAACATCTTTAATTTTAAAGTATTTAATTTATTTTTTTTATTTTTATATCAGTCAAATTAATCACTAACAATTGTTTTATGACTAAAAATAAGTTCTATTTTACTTATAAAATATAAAAATCATAACTCGACATGACCATAAGAAGATTGAACCACAGATAACCACAACACTAACTAACTTCTATTGCCATAATTTTATAAAGTAAATACAGAAGCAATAAAATTAGTAAATACAATTAGATAAAAAAATTATTAGTTATCATATACATACTCATGTAATATAAAAATAAACACATTATATAATAAATTATAAGTTATAACATTACGTATAATAAAAACTTTAATGATTTAAAACATTTTTTTATTAATTATCAAAAAGATTATTAAGTATAATAAATGTATTATTAATTAATTTTGTTTGTTCTTGGTACGGACTCTTCTGTACCTATCATTTATTTCATAGAACCATTCATATTGAGTAATTAATTAAACCAAAAAAAAAAAAAAGAAGAAGAAAAAAAATTAAGCAATTAAAATTTTTCTCTTCTTTGTGTCTAAGATATAGCGTAAAACGTTTTTTTGAGACATCTGCAGTAGATATACTGTGTCAAAAATCGTATGTCAAGTGAAAAGGCACCAATAGCTATTTTATAACTAGATATAAAAACCTATCATTCTATAAATATAACCGTTATTTTTTTAGGATCTTCAAATAATTTATTATGGACTTCAAAGTTTGGAAGCTTTGTATACCTACAGAGATTCCGCATTGCGCACTCTATGCAAAACTGTCAGATACGAACACCACGAAGCCAACGATGTGTTATACTTGTAAGTATAAAAATTGGAACACAAATTTTTATACACTAAATTGCTATAAATAAATTTATAGTTAGTTTTACAATAAAAATATACGTATTGTTTATCATTATTTTTTCTAAACTCTGATCACAGTAATAATCAATGAAACTCAATGTACGCATAATGCATTTTAGTTTTCTCAAAAAAAAAAAAAAAAAAATTGTTAGAGCACCGAAATTGAATGGCTCTACCTAGTAATCACTTGTTTATCTGTCTATCTATAAAAACTTTTTTTCTTCAATTATTTCTTAATTACCTGTTCATAAATTTGGTAACAATATTTGAAATTGAAACTTTTATGAAATATTTATTATACATTTCAATAGTTTGTAGATGCATGACCTGTACAATATAATATATATAATATTTAATTACAATATTTTTTTATTTTTTTATTATTGAAAATAATATTACCGTTGAGTTCTTGTAAAATAGTCAAAATCATCAAATAATTTAATGATATACGTCTTACAGACTCGATAATTTTTATATTCCTAAACTCATTATTTTTAGTCATTGTACTTATCACCCTTGTAAGTTATAATATTATGATGTTAAAGTTATTGTTCGATAATAGTAGAATCATACCTAAAACAACATTAAAATGTTTAGATACACGTTAACTGTGACAAATGTATAAATCTTGAAGAGTGTGCAATGTAGTTACTAACTACTAGTTAGTAATAATATTTTAAAATAAAAATTTATAATTATAAAAATACGGGATTAAGTGCTGCTATCTATGCGTTTGAAAACAACTATAATTTCACGTTTTAGTATAAATATTTGCGTGTAGATAGCGATCTACCTACAAAACTCGTTTTTCAAATAGCCATCAAAAAGCATTAGATAATAGATAATTAGAACTATTATCAGATTTTCTCCCTCGTTTTTTCGAAACAACTCAGCAGTTTATTGTTTCCAATAGGCTTATAAAATTATAAATTTCAAGTCGCATTTAACTTTCATTTTAATATCATACAATTTAAATATTGGTCTAAACCGCACAATATAGATTTCTTATAATTTACAAGTGTATAACTTCAATAGCGCCGATAGATAATAAGTGTGTAAAGATGAATTTATTTGTTATATTCTACTGAAAATTTTTCAGTACCGGAGAGTTGGCGATGTGTTGGTTTGTGTTGCTGTCGGGTTCCGTGTTCATTGACGGAAAACTGTTCCTGCCCACGTCCAGGTAAGATCATTTAAATGCTCAAATAAAACGTTATTGGTAGATAGGTACCTAGCTAGTACGTTTTTTTTTCTAAACAATTTTGAATACCATATTTTTACCAAAACTAAATCAATAAAATCTAAACTCAACCAAACGACATTGCGCGACAAACACATTTTATTATTTAGTAGACAATTACATTTCGACATTCGTCGCACGTCGTCGATACAACTTATATATTATCATACGAAGATATTCATTCTATATTGCATTTATAAACAAATATATAAAAATCCTATAAAATGTGAACTCTAATCAAGCAATTCAACTTATGCATGTACCGTTGACATTGTAATTTGTTGTCATTGTGCGACGTCAGATGGGAAAGTGTGAATAGTCCTACTGGTTCGCGAGTTTTCTAAGATCACCGAGCTAAACCATGTCAATTTATAAACTTTAAATTAAAATATTATTATAAAAATATAAAAATAACTTTCAAAATAAATTTACATAAGCATATTATAATACACTCGTAAAATAGTTATAAATGTGGATTGTCATTAATGAAAATTTAATTTAGTCCGACATTGTTGTTTATAACTTTTAACTTTTAATAAACTTTTAATATACCTACAAGATAATAAGGATAATTTTATTTAAATGTGATGTCAGCAACACATGAATCCCGCGGTGCTGTAAAATATAAATAATCATTTTTAATTAGTATGTTACACAATGGAACAACTATTGACACAAAACCTTATGGGGTTTTGGTTAAACTTTTATCTGAAAAGTGACGCTGCAGGAATTTTTTTTTCTAATAAATATGATTTACAAGTTCCATGATTATATTATGTAATATACAAAAATATATTTTATTATAATATAGAAATTATTTTTTAAGTATCTAGTAACTTCTTTTCTTAGCCTTTAAAAAGAGATTACTCAAATGTCAGTCTTAATTGCTTATTTGTACATGAAAGATTGTAGACGATAAACATTTTCAAATATACAAAGTGATAAGTTAAATTACTTATGCAACCCAGTCTTTCAAAAAAAAAAAAAAAGTTAGTGACAGATCATTAAAAAGAAAAAAGAAATAAGCTTATAAACTTCTAATACAATAACTTTCTGAAAAAAATAGTGGCCGTGTACGTGTACCCCCCAGTACGTCTTTTTATAATGTTCGTTAATACTAATTTATGTTCCGTATTCTCAGAGAGAGTTGTAACATCAATTTAGATGTTGCTGAGTGGAGCATTGCAATATTTGTTTTTTAGTGATGTGCGTAAGTTTGTTAGGGAGGGTCAAGAATGAAAATTAGTATACTAGTGTTCAGTAGATGCTTTTCAAAATAATCAGAAATACTAAAAAAAAATATATATATGAAAAAATGATTAAAACAAAATCAAGTTTTGATAAAATCGATTTTTTGATTTTTTAAATTTAAAATCAAATATTTGATTTGAAATTATCACAATATATTTGCATTTTCCAGACATGATGATATATATTTCTGAAATTTAATACAAGGTTTCTAATAAACTTTTCATATACTGATTAATAAATTTCGAATTATTTATATAGACGAATTTATTTTTATAAATTCAAATTTTAATGAAATTTTACATTTAAACGAAAAGAAATGATATATGTTATTTTTTCATATATATAACAATATTTCATAATTAAATATGTATAATTATTTTAACCAAAATATTCAAAATATTTTTACTAATTTCTAATTTCTAGCCATTTAAGCCATAAACCTATTCCATTCGTTTTATGGTACGCGCTTTGACTTTTAAGTTGTTAATTAACCTCAATAATACATAATTTACTATTTTAATAATTAACAACTAATAATATAATAAAGGTAATGTTTATAACGAAAATTAATTAAACAAACTGCACTAATAATGGAAAAATTACTTATGATAATATGAATAAATTATAAAATATCATTATTTATTAATAATATATAATAAAGACTTACACGCATAATCCATAATCATTTTTCATATTCAATGATTTATCATTGAATTCAAATTTAACACATCTATTACCATTTATAATAACCTCTACTCCATGACAAGATACGCTTCAAACCTACTGGCTCTTAAACATAGCAGATCAAGTTCCTGGGTTTTTTTTTTTTTTAACGAAACGGTCTTACGTCGATTATTTGCTCCGCATCCTTCACCTGTTTAATTTTTTTTTCAAACCGTTTTTTAGTCGCCATTAACCGAAAATCTGTAGTTATACCTACCGGCTATATTTAGGAGAAACGATTTGATTTTGCCGATGTATATTTCCATAGCACTATTACCTAGAATCTGACAAAACGTGACACCCATTTTCCAGGGATTATCTACGCGCTCGTTGTCGGGTTTGTGATAAAGCGCACGACCTGTATAATTCACTGTTTTCTCATTGAGATGAATGATTTTATATAATTATTATTACGATCATAAGTTAGAAATTATATCATTTACATATAATTTGCTTGGTTATGTAAATCTAAATGTATATATCCTTGAACCTTAATAAAACATAGTTACGTAACACGCTGTACGATGATTTATAGAAGTTTCATCGATTCCGCCAGACCTTTTTATACTAAAGGAAAAGGTTTATCGACTCTGCTACCTTATCCGAATAGAGAAAAAATTTAATTTCCCGAATAAAAATTATGTTTTGATTTTGCGTATAAAATTTAGTGTATACAATTAGGTATATATGTATACATAATAAAAGTTTTTTTTATTAGTATCCTCGTACATATAAAAATAATTATTATTAAAGCATTTTTATTTTAATATTTAAATAATTGTAATATTTGTATTATTTTGTTGATATATTGTTAATATTATAATATGTATTCACAAACAGAAACCCGTTTCTCTTTATTATCTGTTCTAAGACCTATATTGGCTAAACTCATTATTATAGATTTAATTTTAAATTATAATTTAAAATATTTCATTTGAACATTACCCATGCAGTAACTTTTTAATACTTCATCGTTCATGGAATTATAATTACTGCCAAGACAATCAAAGTGCATACGAACCTGAATGAATGAAAAACAATTCATAATTTGAAACCAAAAATTTCTTTTGATATTTTATTGGTTTTTTTTTTTTAATTATTATTATTCGAATAGAAAACTAATAAGACTAAGTGTGGCCATTTCAGAAAAGATCCGAAGAAAACAAATTATTTTTCATGATATAAGTAGATTAGTAAAGTACAGAATTGTATATAATCTGTCCCTAGATAGCATATTCCTTAAAACGGCACTGGCTTGATGGCAACATTTTATCTACATTATAGGCATATAGGTGCAATTTTAATTTTCAATCCTTAACATGTAGCCGCTGCAAAGGCTATATAATTTTATATCAAACAGACTGGAGGTAGATTTTAATCTATTTACACTACAAATAACGTTAACTAGTAACCCTTTATATATATATTTTTAAATCTTACAATATTTTCGCATCGAATATTACTGAAATATTGTCATAAATGCTTAAAATTATTATTTGATTGTTACATCCATGATAAAATAAATTACAATATCAAAGAAAAAATGGTATAGAACATATAAACATTTTACATAATGCATATTAGATTAGCTAAAATCATAAAGAAAATAACGACCAATTATAAGAATAGCACCACAAATTAAGATAGCATTCATATATCTAGGTACCTACTATATATGTCTATTTCGATCGATCGTATAGATTTTGAATAACAAATATAAATAATTAACATGACAATGCACTCTATCCAAATTGCTGCATTTATATATACGTGGGTTTATTATCACTAAAATCGAGGGCTTTGCATAATAATTACGTAAAACTTACCCTTCTTGGCCCTCTTTATGTCTAGTTTATATGCCACGGTAATAAATATTTATACTCGTAGATTTTGTCCCAACAGTGTAAAACGCCAAACAGTTTTTGTTATTTCTTTGAAGTGTAAGCACTATGTCTTTGAGTTATTTTTTATAAGCTATACTTTTAATTTATATGAATTTATATTCAGTATATTAGATGCTTTATTTACATTAAATAAAATAAGCTGAAAAATCTCTATAATAAAGATAAAATATTTGATAAAGTCGTATAATTTTTAAAATATTTGCCAATAAATTTGGGTGAATTAATTTTCAAATTTTACTTAAATAAATCATAGTTTATACAAATAATTTTAATGAGTAATTATTACTATTTATTATACTCGTATAGCATATCTAAAATTGAAAACATAAAACAAATGCTTTTTTTTCATTAGTTAATAGGTTAGTAAAATGTTTGCCTCCCTCTTTCAAAAATTGAAATGATGCTATTGTAAACAATTATTTTAATATTGTATATTAAATATTATACATTTAAGCACTTTTTTCTTATTAAATTAAATGTAGTGAGTAAGTAGTAATCTTATTGAAGGAACATTAAAGATTTTAAAACAGATAGATTTTTTAAAGATTATTATATTTATTTAATTATTCAAAAATATTATATTATGTATACTGTATCTATATTTTTGTCCATTCCGTGCAATTATTATAAAATGGACGTTTAATTTTTCGACGAACCTGTCCATCATTCATTAAGTTAGGCGTTTATGCTGCAAAATATATTGATGTATTTTAAAATGTATCACATAATTTTCAAGGCGTTAATTATAAATTACATTTATTTTTCATTAAATATTTATCTTATGTAATTATCTATTGAGTATCATCGAATTATCTTTTAATCTAGTGTTTTTCTATAATTTAATATTAAAATTAATTATTAATTTTAATAATATTTTCAACTTCCTCAAAAGTTCTTTTTGGAAAATTCATTAAATTATAGTAAAATAAATAATTAAAATGCACCGAACAATAATATTTAGTCAATTTATTAGCATTAATTCTGTATATTATTTTGAATTTGGATAGTAATATTTATTAGTCATTGTACTCATCACTACTTAAAATTCGTTAATTATTAAATAAGTTATATTAGTACTATGCACGTTGGCTAACATTATTAGTTTTTTTTTTGTATTTTTAAAATAAGTTATTTTAGTATTTTGTTAATTTAATGTTAATTATTAGGTAATAATTTTTATATTGATACAATAAGAAATAGAAGAATACATTTCATTTTTAAAACTAATTTTTATTTATTTATAATTTATATTGAATTAGTATTTACTATATAAACTATAGTGTTATAATTTAATTCAAACAAATACAAAAAAAAAAAAACCTAATATTATAAAAAATTGAAATAAATCAGAATATTTTATTCAATATAAGTGATGGATATATTTTAGACTAGATTTATTTTTAGAAGGTTATGAAATTATTTTCTCTTATCCGGTCATATTACGTTCTGCAACTCCCTCGGCAAATACGTAAAACAAAAACGCCCTAGCACACACTGTCACCGATAGATTCCGTTTTGATTGTATATATTATAATATATAAATGATAAATACAATTATGCGTTTCGATATTATGCATTCTGTTTATTATTTAAAACGTAAATAATGAAAATCAATTATAAATTAATAATTTTGTATTTCACTGCCACACAGTTACGTATATAGAAGAAAATATTAGTTAATTAAAAAAGTATTTTCCCATATTTGAATAATTGTATGAATATAAAATGTTAATTTAATACCTTTTTGACATTGCCCAATATATTTTTTTTTTTACTTCGTTTTAATGGTCTTCGGTCTGATTGTTTCAAAAATTGTTTGATTTATAAAACGATTATTAACAATCAGCTAGTACGTATTGTAATGCAGCACAAGTTGTTAAACACTTAACGATTCCGACTAAGCATCCCCTTAACGTGACGTGATACGCTTACAATAGAGACTTGAATTGGACTTAATTCTAGCCCACTTTTAGGGATCAAGACCTGATGCGGGTTTGGATTATGAATGGTTTTAAAGA
The DNA here is from genome assembly GCF_002803265.2 of Melanaphis sacchari. Taxonomy (NCBI): domain Eukaryota; kingdom Metazoa; phylum Arthropoda; class Insecta; order Hemiptera; family Aphididae; genus Melanaphis; species Melanaphis sacchari. Next base: position 233,740 of record NW_020270814.1, read on the forward strand.
GTGCAAAAGAGGTCTGTGGTTCAGGCCAAAAAAAACGCCTCTGATAAACCAGAACGTTAATAAATATTTTATCTTCGTCCTACGCCGTATATATAGAACAGCGATTACTTGTCTCCTTATTTTTTTTCTGCTACATTGGAACAACATGTGGGAAGTAATATGGAACTTATTATTACACGTGTTATTTTAAAGGGAGTTATGAAAACAAAAAATTACATTCACGGACACACGGAAATATTGCAGACAAATAGACATAAATATGTTGTATATAAATAATAATACGTAAATACGTACCATGTTAATTTGAATGTGGCATCCTTACATAAAAATACAATATTAATATAATTGCACAACATTTACTACAGGAATTTTTAGGCTTATAATGTTTAGGTAGGTGCATAATTTATTATAAATTATAATGCATAAATACTTTAGTAATTTAGTATAGATTTTGCAAAAAACAAACAGTAATAATTATTGATGGTTTTTGTTTAATATTTTTGTTATTGTTATAAATACAATATATTATATTTTCATAAGGAAAAAATTTAAATTTAAACATTATCATTATCATTTTTCATTATTTATAGCTTGAATTAGTAAATTAAAAGAATGGGAACTCAAGTAGAAATTAAACAAATAGCATTCTAACTGAACATTTATTAAACACCAACCCATGGGAGGTTTCCCCCCATTCCCTTAATTACTACCATCATATTTTAAATTAAATAAATTCTAATGTTTATTATTTTTGACTTAGTGTTAATATGTTTACGCTTTTAATCACTTCAAACTTTTAATTTTTTTCCTAATTGTATTAAATAGAATAAAACCATTATAGGTAGGAAATTCAATTAGAAAACGTATGGTACAATAATATAATATACAAAAAAAATATTTTGTTGTTATTTATATTTTATATTACTCGAATGCGTACCCGTGCGTTCTTTTAAGAAAATGTAGTATAGGAACGCTAATTAATATCAAAAACTAGTTTAAGAACTGAGTTCCCATGCGTCCCTCCTAATTCGAGCACTGATTATTCAGACTTCAGTTTAAGTATAATAGCATAGACTTGACAGTACCATATAGACATAGTATTTCATTATTGTGAATTTCGTTTGTTCTACATAATTTAATGTTTACTTTTGCTAAAACGTTGTAATTGATATATGTAGATGTATTGTGTATAATTTTCGGAATGAATGATTTCCTAACTATAACAATAAGAATTTCGTTGAATTGGAATTTTACTATAAAACTACTAAACATAATTATACTGCGTAGTGCCAGTCATTTTAATTTTATCCATAATGATTTGTAAATTTTGTAAAATTAAAGAAAATTATTATGTTAGACATTATAAATCCTTATAAAAAGCCGATATTCAAGGTAGTAAGTTAATAGTGAAAATTGCAAATATTCCTATCTTTATTAGAATATACTGTGAAATATTTTACTCTGATTATAATTTAATCTACTTGCTAGTGCTTGGTGCGTCTACAATTGTTTTTGAGACGTCAATATTGAAATAATATATCAATTATAATTTTCATCACGTTTAAATTCCTTTTTCGTCTTTATTGATTGTTGATAAAAACTCCAATTTCTATTAAATGATTTGAAATATCTTGCGTTTTTAAGAGTTGTAATATCGTTAACGTATTTGCTAATAAGTATTATATTATTGATTAATAATTACTCAAATAAAGTGAATAATGAATTAAATAAAAAAAAAAATTCTCACGTAGATAATATACAATTTAGGAACATGTAAAATTTTTACTTAATGTAAATCTAATTTGAACAAAATTAATTATTAAAAATTAAAAATTATGCATCGATAGAATATTTATAGTAACATTTTAATTATAATTCGGCATATAGTTGACACTATATTATTAGAGTATGGACATTTCACTTATCGTTTATTCATTCAAATACACTAGAAGTAATTTTCTCAAGACAGGAAGAAAAATAATTAATTTAGATTTTGAATGGTACAGCGTACATCTTAGAATTTAAATTTTATTAAGTTATAAGGGGCACGTTTAATATTAAACATTTTTGATGTATCTAAATCACTGGAAATAAATTGTGGAATAAAAAAAAAAAATTGAAATAAATATGCAGAATAAAATAATTCGGACGTTGTTGTTATGAAGATAATATATTATAATGATATCCTTTCGTTAATCCGTGTGTTAAGATTCGTTTTTTAATATTATATTATTATTAGGTAACCATATAGTATTTAAATTTGCCTAGTATTCATTGTAGCATAACTGTATAACTATCCATATTATGTAGGTATGCAGTAGATATTGCGGGTTATGTGGGATAATATTATAATATCCTTTAGGAAATAAATTCAAAACACTTCAAACGATGGCGTGGGGTAAACGCCCTTACTAAATACACAATATTTATTAAAACCGCCAGTAAATCTCGTAATATTTAGTACTGCTATTCTCGACAATTTAATGTACTCAAGTATATATTTGGTGGGAGAATACCCAACTAGATAGAAGCATACAGAAGAACTAATATACAATATGTTTTAAAATCTATGAAAATTTTGAAGGTGGCCATCCTTGGTTGTGTATGAATATAATGTAGATCTCAAGCAACAAGCTTTTTATTTAGATTTGAGACTAATTATTATAATAGCTATTATTTGCTCCTTGAAATACTAGCTGCTATGACTTATTTTGATATAATTTAAAGATTACATAAATTTTTCCATTTTGAGTGTTTCGACAATTCTTTTGAAGTTTGTTTATTATGAACCCATGTGGGTCCCTAGGGGGGGCAAGACAAAGCACTTCTAACACCTCTAGGATTTTAAATTTGTTTCCTAATTGTAATAATTTAATGTTAAACTGACGAAAAATAATAATTTTCTATAAATAAAATGTATAATAACAATACCTAATTTTAATAATGACATAACATGATAATGTAGGTACTGTAAATAAAATTTATAAAAAAAATCATTATTTATTTTTTAAATTAATTTTGCCCTCCCTCTAGAAAAATGTCTAGGGATGCCCATGTAAGAATCGATATATAATGAACAGTGAAAAAAATTGAATATTTTAAAGATATTTATTAAATAAAAATATTTAAATGTATATAATGGTTTAGTAATCATTTACTTAAAAAGTCTTTAACAAAGCCCTTTATTCCGAATACTAGTATATACTTATATTATACTTGTATAATTAAATAGATATTTAAATAAAAGTATTTGTAACATATGAATGATTACGTATATCACGTCATATTTATATACATTATAAAATAATAGTCATTATAAACTATTATAAAAATGATGTGTCGCCACGAATATTTGTCAACGCGCATTGATGTTATTACTCCAGGTGAATAGGTACAGAACGATCGAAATTACAAAGATATCATTCTGGATTAGTTGTACGGATTGTAGGTTGAGTCGATATTTATAATCGGACACAATAATTAAATATTTCAAAAAATTGAAAGTACACTGCACGATTATAATATTATAGCCATTTGACCCTCGAAACACGCACGTTCTGTTGTTTGAAGGCTCCCCGCCGTATCGACGATTGTGTATAATAATAATATTACTTCCTACCTACCTGTACTTTACGACAATAAGATTTGATAATTAAATATACAACGTGTGTAATATGTATAAAGAAATATCGGTGAATGATTTGATAGCTTATCACCCATCATGTTGCATACGAAATCATGTCGCCGCAACCACGGTGTTTAATGCGAAATGACACACATGACAATCACCCGCAAAAGTTTTCGAAAAACAAAAAAAACTGTCATTAATAGTTAGACTTCGATCTTCACACGACAAGCATACTCAAGATGCCCTCCTATAACATAGGTCTTACATATATTATGATTTAAAAAGTGTTCTTCAATCTCATTGGACATGTTACCCATTTTAGTTATTATTTGTTTTTTACATTAACCAATATTCAAAAAAAATAAAATAAATATTTTTGATAAAAACTGTGTATCACGTGTAAATGATTTCTGTGACTAATTTTTAATTTATTGGTATTTATAATCAATGATATTATATGATTTATTATTAAAGTATTTAAAATATTTAATAATTTAAATTTAATATTTGTGCTACGTTAATTAACTATAAATAACTATTTAAATTTTAATTGAAAACATTTAAAATTTTTAAATCTTGTTTTACTAACTTTATCTAAAAATGTAATATTTTATACAATATGTGTAGCATTAGTTAATTATTCCAATATTAAGCTAATAATACTAAAGTTATTAATAATTATTAAAACCTTTAATTAATACTAGTAATTAAAAAATGATTATACCTATTATTTGATGTACATCTCTGTATTTTTTTTTATAAAGTAGCCGCAAGTAATAATTATTTTTGAGAATCTTAAAATAAGTTAGAGTATATGTAACTATTGAGTGACTCCTATCTTGATAGTTTGTTGCTACTTGCGTAAAAACATTATTTCTTATCAAATATTCATATTGTTCTTGGGGATCAGATTGTATATAAGCGCCTAGAACAAAAGAATCTTGAAAGAGATACTAATTACTGAGTAATGTGATATAAAAATGTATAGATTTTTAGACCTACATAAGTTATGTATAAGTAGATTGTGATAATTTTTTGTGCACGGTGGGCAAATCGATGTAAGATAATTTTTTACTGTCGTGTTCATATTTGATTTTAAAAGTGAAATTGTTTTTGACAATGTTAAGTACAAAAGTCTCGTAAAATAAAACACCGTCACCGGTAGATACATTAATTAATTTCGTTGTTCAAGGTATTTGGTGTGATACATGGAGTAGCTCATTAGATTAATTTTTAATATTCTATTTACCACGTAGTATAAACCTACGTGGTGAACTACCGAGACCGGATACAAATCTAATCAATACATTCAGACCATTCAGTATGACGGATCACTATTCACTATATTATTATTATCATAGTCTTACGGCGATAAAACGGCGAACGCGGTGTATACGCGCGCACTCCGACGGCGGCGTCTCGTCGTCATTGTACTGCGTGTATGATATACAATAAAAATATTATAGAGTAGCAATTGTACTGAGTAGTAGTAGTAGTAGTAGTAGTAGTAGTAGGCGCGTCATCCCCGTCACGGTGCGGCGGCGTGTGCAACGTGCATACGCGCGCACGCACGCACGAGGACGCGGACACCACGAGAAGGGGCCCTTTGGCAAATGAATGGGGCACGTTGACGACGACTACGACGTCGGCGTGCCTCGTCCAGGTGGGGCGCTCGCGATGGTGTGGGACGGTGCGGTCGGCGCATCGGAGTGGGGACAGGCAGGAATTGTCGGCAGCGGTGACGGTACTGTTTCACGGATCGCGCATCTCCCTCGACGCCGCTCCCGCCGACCGTCAGAACCGCCATCCCCCCCTACACTGCCGACACGACGGTTCGTCGCGCCCATCGATGCCGTTGCACGCACGCACGCACGCACGCACGCACGTAACGTAACGCGACGGATTAATGCGCACGCGCAACACCGAGAAATGCAACACCGAGAGTCCGACGGTGCGGCGTGTTGTCACACACCGCTCGCACACACACGCACAGAATCGACGACTACGATCGCGCATACTACTACTATACTATTTCGTTTCTCTAATTCTCTCGACGGTCTAGCGGATGAAATCATGTTCACGCAACGACAACAGCAATGAAAACGTCGACGATAACGGTTTGATAACAATTCGAAATCGTTAATAATATTATTCAAGTACGACAGTAATAGTTAGTATTACAATCCGTCCTTTGGGCTCGTTCTCTTCCTCGGTGTGCGCGAAAGTGTGTGTGCGTGCGTGCGTGCGTGCGTGCGTGCGTATTATCAAGTGGTAAAAAAACAATATTTTTGTTATCGTTATCATCGCGGTCGTCGGGTGTTAGTGTGGTCGTGTCGACCGCTCGAACATTAGTGCACACTTCTCGTCCGTCGTGTCCGGTACGTGCCGTTTCGTTTGTGATTTTTGTTGTTTTTTGTCTGCCCGTCCGAAAAATTCGCGATCTCCGTCCGATCGTGTCGGTTTGCTGCTCGTCGCGTATTTATAACCTAACAAAAACTCGGCTTCGGCAGTGCGCGCGTGCGTGTATACTATGTTGTGTTATTATTATGTGTGGCGCCGCGTGTGGTGATTCAACACGCGAAAACAATAATGTTGGCCGCCTCGGCGCAACAACAGCGACGACGACGACGACGGCGATAACAGAACGGTGAAAGGACTTCACGTCCGTGCGTATATATCTCGATATCTCCGAGACGTGTGTCTACACCTACCTATTTTGATATTTGATTTTTTTCAAACTCACGATCCGGTATTCTGGACGATCACCGATCGCCTTCGGAAAATGAAAGGTAAACCGTTTGTACTGTATCTACCTGTAATAGGCATTAGGGTACGACCGCTGAATTTTGCATCGAATAATATATTACGTAATTTTAATTTGTATGCATTTCATACGTTAGGATAAGTCGGATAGGATTTGTCGTGTGCTCGCACACCCATGTCCATGAACATGTATGTGTGTGTGTGTGTGTGTGTGTGTGTAATCGTCGACAAAAACAACAGTTTTGAATATCATTATTATTACCATCATCACCGTCATTATTATTATTATTATTATTATACACGCATCACCAAATCGTCGCCGTCGTACACAATGTACATATTATTTCCCCCGAGACAAACGACTAGTGACGATGTTAGGTACGCGTCAGTGATACGACTCTTACAACTGACGAACAATATTGCTAGATTGCCGTCTACGATCGTGTTAATTTAAATTTCCATAAACTCTTAGCCGCGACACGTCCTCTTCAGTGTGCGAGCAGACGACAAAACGATAAACGGATAGAGCGGTGAACAAGTCGCCTGTTAATAATAGGCCGCAGAACAAAACGATAGCATTACTTTGTCACTAATTATGGCGTAGATAGTTGGCGAAACTACGTGATACCATTAACGCGATAGCCATCGTTATAAATAGGGCTATAGTGTTATAGTGTAGCGAAATAAATCGTTAATAGTGTTTTGTAATTTTCCAAAAAAAAAAAAAAATATTACTTAATTTGAGCTAATAAAATAAATTCAATTACTTATATATTAAGATTAAAAAATTAATTTATTAGATAAGTATCATGTAAATTATTTTCATTAAAACTTGGCCCATTAAGTTCTAAATGATCTTTCTACGTTAACTGATGTTATAGTCTTATAGACCATGTTTCATGTTAACTAAATCATTTTAACTATTTTGCTCTATTTTAATATTATGTTTGAAGAAGTAGGTACCATTATAAATTATTAGGTATGTTGATGTTTTATATAATTGTGGGTTCCTAAATGACTTCGATAAAATTTCAATTCCGGAGTTCCAATAATTGTTTTATCAACCAGCTTTCGCTTATAGATTATTTCTGGCAATAATATAATAGATTTATATATTACAATAAAATTATGGAAAATTTTGTATAATTCAATAAAAAAAGCACGTACGGGCAATAAATGCAAAAAAGTTTATTTCATTGTAATCAGAATGATACTATACACATTTATTTATTTATAAGGATTATCTTTGTATCACATTTGTTGTCACAAATGTATTTGTAACAAAATTCTATCCCCAATAATTATACTAATATTAAGCTACGGTGGATAGTAGTTTTTCACTCAATAGAGCGATAGTGTTCAGTGTTAACAGTGTTTTCCTACATATTATGTTGTAGTTGGGCTTAAATTAACCCATACATACCCAACTGTGTATTGTGTAATAACTATTAAAGCGTGCACACGAAAATAGTATCATAAAAATCTTCATCCAGTTAGTTTGCTCGACTGTGGAATTCAATTTTAACAGTTTCAATGTTACATCATTGGTATGCATTGTGATAAACCAATGATGGCCAAAGTTCAAGCCATTCCAACCTATAGTGTGTTTTTCTTTATTGTCTGCGCCGATCTCCACTGTTTAACATATCTCTATGATGGTAATAATGTGTTTTCTTCATTATCATGTACTAGATACATCATTTTATTAGTTTTAAAATGTATATAATCCATAAAAGACTGAACTCATAAAAAAAATCAATAGCTTAACGAGAAATGTATAGACCACTGTGGTATTCTATTGTGAATTAACTACTACTAATCGTTTAAATCATTATCGTTGAACAATTTGTTTCATTATACGAATCGTGTGTAAAAATGTTTTGAGATTGACATTTTTGTACTCTTTATATCTGTCATATATAATTTATAAAGTTTTTAATTAATCAATGAATATCGTCTCAAATATCAATTATACATAAATAATTATACTACTACTAGGTATACCTAAATATATAATATATAATTGTTCATTAATCGTAATATTAGTAAAATGTTTATCAATTAACAAACAGTAGATATTAGCAGATTACTAGTGATTATAAACAATAATTTAATTATATTTTCAATAGATTTTATTATCTATATATTATAATTTGGAACATTATAGTACCAATACATTTTTGGAATTCGATGTCCATAATAATATGTAGAAACTTGTTGAACTGGTTGTAAAATAGTGAATATATTAATAAAGTATTGAATGTACAAGTTAAGTAGGATTAAATTAAATTACATGCATACACTCGCGCGCGTGTGTGTACATTATTTATACATTTATTCTATTGTATCTATTGAACTTGTTTTACGTATTGGCAGGTTCCTACTAAAATAATTTTATGATAAGTATTGAGATAAGTAATTACTAATTACTGGTTGCTAATATTTAGTTAATGTATTTTAAGGTTCATCCGTCTTGCAATTATTACGCTTTAATACTAAATTTGAACAATTTTTCACAAAAACGTGGCCATTTTAGGAAAATATATCGATCAATTTATTTTTATATTGCCTGCAAATCGTGCCTTTACAGTTTGGGAACCAATCATTCAAGATTCTTGGCATAATATGTTAAATTACATTTAATTAACATCGTGCACATATTATTTTTGTCTCGACACGTTAATACTTATTAATAATTGATGCTTTGTGGAGCTCATGTTAATGTGACTTTTCTTACACAGTTTATAGTCATATGTATTCAAATTTATTGCGGGTTAGAAATTTAAAATACATATTGATCGCGATTTACGATCACACACCTGGCTTATGTAACTCTCTTGTAAGTATGTAACCATATGCGATATTACGTTTTCTCGGGTCTGTTAGCAAATTTAATATATTCCTATAATAATACGCATAAGTAACAAAGGTCTTCAATAGGTAATAAGTAATAACTAATAAGTAAATTCAACAACAGTGAATTGCTAAGAAGTTCTCAATTACCTTTTCAATTTTGGCACACACTAATTATCTTGTTTCTATAATGGTAATAGTAATCAATCGATGTGCATGACAAGATTTTTTCGAAAATCATGTTGATGATAATTAAATGTGGATTGATTGTTAAGAAACTAAGGTTAAAATTAATGCATCATACATTCAGCAGTCGGGTGATATTTTATCGACGAAAACCAACTTAAAGTTTATTAAACATTATTGTCCTCGTTTGGCGAGTGTTGAATTTCAATAATATTGTTATATTTATACCAGAATTGTGGCTATGAAATTCACATACACTGTTATTAGTTTAGTTGACAATTTTTATTTATCATTCATCATGTCACTGCTGCAAACTGCAGTTAAGTGTTTTTTTTTATTTATGAATCAGTACGGTAGTGATACCATGTCCCCGGTGGTTAGATGGATCGAGGAAGATAGTCGTCGAACGGAGAAATCAATATCATGACATTATGTCGACATAAAATATTTGTCGCGATTAGTGTGCTTTCTCTCGTTTACCATTGTCAATTTAAGGTTGTAATAGCGAGGTGAGTGATTTTAACACGATCGCGAACGTATATTATTGCTGCCGTTAACATTTTGTACGCGGTCGACAACGATTTTAATTTGGATTTTTTGCTGCGATCGCGTTTAAAGTGCGGAAGTGAACATAACTCGTTTTGCGGACGCGTAGCAAATTCGAATTAAATATGATTTCGTATCGGAGCAATGTAATAAAACGACGGTAACCTGGGGAAAGCGGATTGTCTCCGATACAAAATCGCGCCAATATTTTTACCACCGTTGTTAGTACTTTCTAATGGTTTCTACATGTTATACTAGGTACTCGTGCCTATCAGCCGTGTATTTTCTATATCTTGGTCAAAAATGAAATTTGAAAATGTTTTGTCAGTAAACGCATTGCAAAATTTCTTGAAATCGCCTTTTGCGGTTTCTTACACTGCAGTTACACCACATATAGATGTGGTTTAAATGTTCGGTGTTCACTGTATCAATTCCATCATTATATTGTATTAGTGTATTGCATTTTTTGTAAAAAAAAAAAAGGCATTTGATATGCCTACGTAGTTTTCATTGTTTGACGTAGTCAACGTACACTATGAAGTATGAGTGTGAATAGTGTGATATAGTTTTAATATCATTTTTCATTAGATAAACATATACTTGATAAACAAAATTTATTATATTTTATTTATTTTGTTTAATTTAAAAAAAAAAAAAAAAATTAAAATACTGTTTACGTGTGTTTAAAGCAATAAAAATTGAAATTAAAAAAAAAAAAAAAAACTTGTTTAATTAATGAAAATACTTTTGTGATAGCGTACACTTTTACACAAACGAATACTGTATGTGCAGTGGTCATTGTTTCAATGGTCTTTATTTCTCGCGAAATTGCGAATACGATATAATAATCTCTCGAGTAGTTGGTTCGTAGGAAATGATTCACCGCTCATTGTTTCGATGCACACACTTAATATTATATATTATAATGGACGCCTCGGGGATACCTATTATAATATTGTTCTTGCGCCAATTTCAACGGTGGGTGCTGAGTTGTGTTAATGTGGGGAGGGGAGAATGGTACATTTTTTACCCCACTTTGTAAAATTACAGAGTACCCACATATTAATTAATGATAAAAAATGAGGAAATTAATAAAAACAAATAAGTTAACAATTTGACGTTGTCGCTATTTATGTAGTCGGTAAAAAATAGCAATGTACGATTTTAAATTCTACTGTAGTTATTACTTACTAGAGATTTTGTACAATCAGTTATCGCTGCTTATTCAATTTATTGATAATAATGAAGTTTATGAAGTATGATACCTAATAAAATGTTTTAATTTAACCATTTATGGGGTTATATAAGGTAGAGTTTTTGTGAGGTTAGAAAAAAAGGTTGAAAGTATAATATTATTTAAATTATTTTTTAATGTGTTCTATATAATGAGCCACATTTTCTGGTTCTGGAGGTTACCTCTCATAATCCTACTTGTTTTGTGAAGAAGGATGAGAGTGCTGCTTGTAAACATAATTACAAGCGATGTACATACGTGTGTGCAATTTCAAAAAATAAAACAAAGAATTATTTTTTGTATATGTGTAAACGTTATATCGCTACAATATTTGAAAGCGGTGGCTATTGATTCATACATACAATTAATTTAAAATAATAATAATTCCATCGACGGTCGTACATAACGTTCTTAAATTTCGGTGTCGTGCATTCGTGCGCCCCGAAAGTTTTGCACGCTGTTTTTACGTAACTCACCAGTCACCGTGCCGGTTTGAATAACTTGTACCCGTGATAGGTAGCATACATTTTAATACATTACTATTATTGTATACTTACCTTAGCGCCTAAAGCATCAATATTTACCGAGTATAAAACTATTATCATGTTGCATACACTCCTTCACTCTTTAATATTACGAATATATTATTATATATATCGAATTAAATTTTTAATTTTTTCGCATTGTATACATTCGTCGTTTATAAGCCATCAACTCCGCCGTCACAAAAACCGTATACATACGTAATTATACGTAGGTTACTTACACTGGACTTAAGAAAAGTATTGTCTATTTTATAAATTTTCATACACACACTGGATCGCGTACAACACATAAATAATAATAATAATAACTGTGGAATTTCTATCCAGTTCTATTGCTGCAATAATAATCGTAAAGCGTCATGTGTAGTATATTTTTGTTGTCGATAATGACGTTTTGTCTTTTGTGTAATAATAACGATAAATAGAGTATGAATCATGTATTGCGACAGCATTGTAAATTCGTAACGGATCTTCTCTCGTCTTACACGTTTATATATATATATATATAGGTTTTAGGTACCTATCCGGATATATTATACATATATGTCGCTCCGTTTTCCGGTCGACTACTACAACTGACGACAGCTATCGACGGGCCGGAAATTTCCTGCTCAACTATAGTTCATTATATTATATTAGCTGTTGAGTGTACAGACGCTCTCTTCTCTTCATTGCTAATATATTATGTATACATACAAAACTACTCTCGTTGAAGAGTGATACTCGAAACCGCTTGCTGTGCCTTAAATTTATCGAATTTTGTATCGAGCCCTTAAATAATAGTATAATATAATAATTGAAATAAAACTATTTGAATATGAAAATGGCCATATCTATCAAATAAACAACTGCTTTTTTTTCCAGTACTTAAAATGCACTGAAATTTTAGACCCACGCAATGTACTATGTATAAGTATTTTAAGCGACGAAAACGACTAACGGCTAAACACAATAATATTACATCTTCATGCATATACCTACATATTTTAATAGTACAATAATATTATGTAGATGTGTGACTGTAATGACGGCGGCGCTCTGCTGGGCGAGGCGTCACGGGTCGTTTGGTACATTCTTCGTTTTTATTATACACGAAGTATACTACCCGTTGTTGTTAACTGTTGTGTAGGACATTTTGTTGACCAAAAATAAAGATTTTTTGGAAACTTTATTATATTAACTGAACGCAAACTGGGAAAAAGCTCTCGTGCGTATACCGCTGTTGATTTTTTGTCAATTTACATCATACTGTTATTATTATTTGTATACAATATATGTATACATATATAATACACACATTAAAGCCTTCGAGACGTGTATAATGTGATCATTAGGTGTAGCATAGTTAATACGCATGAAAAATGTATGCGACGCACTAAAAAAAATGCAAAATGTAATATATTATGTTTATAAATTTATAATAATTACTTACATAATGTTTTTTTAACGAATTATTTTGTCTTTTCATCTTTGGAAAAATGTTTATTTCGCATAAATCTTATGTATATGTACTAGATTTACATATTATATTAACTACCTACTTGTAACTAAAATAAATAATTTCTAACACATAACTTATTTTTTTCTTCGTCGTATTATATTATACAAGTAAATAAAACGCAACCTCGTAGATATATAATCCTTACAAATTTTTTACGACTATTTTTTATTTTATTTTTTTTTTTTAAAGATCTATCTATATTATGTTGAACATAATAATATTATTATATTATATTACTCGGATTTTATACTCTGTTTAATATTCTTATTTTGTTGCATATGTTGTATACACCTATTGATTTAAATACAAATTATATAATCAAAATGCTTATGTAAAATTATTGGGCGGTGGTCATTTGGGTGAGTAAAATTATTTTTACTAGCATGAGTGATGTGCATGTGGTTTTATTTTATTAATTTTTGACTTAAGATTAGTTTATTGCAATATTACTGTACCAATATCTTTTTAAAGTTTATTATTAATTAATTATTATGTGTATTATATGTGATATAATTTTTTGATTGTAAATTTACATAAGTAATATACATTCACAATTACTATACAGTATACAGATTAATAATTTACCTATAAAATCATACTATTCATACGTCTTATTCTCCCTAACAAAATTTTTTTTGTCATTTAAATACACCCAAACCATATTACATTTTGGGTCAATTCGCTCAAACAATCCTTTGTCCTATTCGCGACACTACAAGTTAAATAAAAATTAATTGTATTATTTCACTTGTTATTTAATCAATTTTTTTTCCTTTGTTATAAATAGTTATAATATTGATGTTATGTATGTTTATTGTTTTCTATACTGATTGCTACTGAACGCAAATTGGTTATAAACTGAATCATTTCGATCAAAATCGCTTTTTTATCGAATTAATTTTCAAAATTAATCCATTATTTTGTTTAAATTGTTTCTTATTACTTTCAAGCTACAATAAAATTATATACCTAATCAAAAAGAATAAAATACTTCATTATTTCTTCTTAAAAAATTATTAAATTAAATTTATATTTAGGTTTCTACCTATTATATATTTTGTATTGTATTTCAAAGATATTTTTCCATTTTGATAATAAATAAATAACCGGGATACAACTAAATATAATTTTTCTTGCATAATTGAAAATGAATAAATTTTGACTAAAAATTAAAACTAAGAATTTATCCAAATTGTATCTATTTCAGATTATTTATTTATCATTTGCACAGCTTCTTTAATCGCAATTGCTGTTGAATTATTCGTTTTAAAATTGAAATCACAAATTTGTACTATATATTATATAATATATTTCATGTTTTACACATAAAGTTTTATCGTTTTTTTCCTAGTAGTTTAACAATATATGTCACCACTTTTATTACTTCGAATAATAGCTGTATGTACACATACATATAAATACTAAAATTATTACTATTTTTAAATTCCGATAAATTGATTGATGTCGCAGACCTTGTAATATAATTTTTATTTTGAATATACTTTAATTTGCATTTAATTGAATTTAAGCGTTTGACAGTTGATAATAATTATTATTCTAAGCAATGATATTTATTCCCGAAATTTCTTTTAAATTTTAAATATGCACTATAATTATTTGATTGTAATTTGTAACAAGTAAAATTTATACACATGCACACAGCGTTTAAAGACCGTGTACTGCGCGTTATATATTGTGTAATAATATTATACGTTTATATTATATTAGTTTATTGTATATCTAAAAAAAAAAAACATGCAATGTCACCGACATCCGGGGCCTGCCACTGTACGATAATACTACCGTCGCTGCCACACGATAATAATATTATATTATAATAATGATAAATAACGGCCAACACGACCGTTCCCTTGACGGTTTCGCCTAAAAAAAAAAAAAAAATACTAAAATATATATCCACCAAAATTGGACCGTACACGATGGCGCGAGGTCCATTGTTTCGTACATGTACTTGTTATACATAGTTTTGTGGACACTGGTCACCGCCATCGTGGCTTTCACTATTATACGGAATATAATAAATATTGTATTATTATTATATGAAAATATTATTCGGTAACGGTAATTTATATAGGCGACGATAGAAAAATCGAAATGCCTAATATTCGTTTAGTTATACAGGATGATTCGCCAGGCGTGCTTATCACATTTTTAATTATTCAAAATTTTTATGTTATTTAAGAAATAGTGACAAAATTGTATTTTTATTGAATAACCAACTTATTTTACTATAAACAGCAATTGATTTTTTTCAAAATATTAATTGAACTATATCAACATTTAAATGAATACCTAATTTTGAGTGATTACAATGTATATAGTAAGAATAGTATCTCTTTAAATTTGTTTTAAAAAATGTAAAATATATGGAATATTAAGTCTACATAATATTTATTATACTTGGGACAATTAATACAAATTATAAAACATTGATTAAGTACTAATGTATTATCATGTTTAAAGCATCGTAACATAGAAATCTTCTAAAATTATTTAATAATCGAGGACCAATTACTCCTAGTTTTCAACGTTAAATAATTAAAAAATTATTCTTATGAATTTTGATTTAAACCATCTCAATTCACCGGAAAAAAGGTCGTAGTCATTTGGGAGAATATTGTTTTTTATTTGTTATTTTGCATTAGACACTATAAAAGGTATAAAAAAAAATCAAAATGTAAATTAATTTATTTAAAAGGAAAAAATGGGGTGAGCATGTTCAGTGAATCGCTCTGTATACTATTTTTATATCGTGTAAAGTATTTCAGTATTTGGCTTTTACGATCTGGACTCCAAGCGATAACAACGATCTAAAATATCTCGTATACATGGCGGCATATAATCGTAAAATCCCTATCGGTTTCAATGGGTTGACTGGGATGATGGCTTGTTCCACATATAAGTATAATAAATGTATTGTATATGTTCCGGTTGGCAGATGCAAACACAATAAAATTGCCACGAAAAAAATTTCGACCGAGGGAAGGGGTCATACTCCCTATACAAATCGCGAGCGCGTGTAATAGGTATTTAAAAACCCTAAATCCCTACTAGATCACGTACGATTTTTCACTCGGTTCGTATTGTATTATTGTAGTTCCGTTATTTTAATATTGTATTTGTATAGTTTTTAGTTTTATGATATTATTATTGTTGGTCGTTGCCCGTTACGATACAACGTATGCCGGTGAAATTGTCGCCGCGTTTTGGGCGAATTCCTCGTCACGGCTGTAACGTGTGGCACGACAGTATGATGCGCTGTAATCGATTCGTATCGCTGCAACACAGATTTCGTACGTCGTGCGACTTCATACGCACATTTCGCCTGAATTTCTTAAACGAATTCATTCGATCGCATTATTTACGATGTTCAAATTTATATTTTTAAGCTCTCCGTTTACTTGCCTCATTTTTTTGGTAGAACGTTTTAGAAATGTGTTCTGTGCACACTTCACACTGTACGGCTTGCCGATTCTATATTATATCGAATACTTCATCGAACACCCTTAACCTCACTGTTTTTTTTTAATGAAAAGTTAATTGAAATTCTTATTTTTTGAATTATTAAATATTCTTAAGGACTTTATAATTTTTAAATAAAATCTTTTTTTCATAAATGGTGAAGCAAGTCACTTTTTTTTTTTAATGTTGAAATAAAGTGTACTTATATTCGAACGAGTAATTTATGAGTAATTTAACTGGGTAATGATAAAATATTTGAAAAATATGGGGTCTGTAATTATTTTAAAATTATATTATAAATAATATTTATTTATTAATGTTTTAAAATGAGCTGGAAAATAACAGAATTTCATGAATATCAGATTAAATTACAACTATTTTATATTTTTATAAAACACTTTTTAAAGACTATTATCCTAGCATAATACATATAAACAAAGTTCAATAACGAAAACTACTTGTTTAAATTTTTATTTAGGTACATCAGAATGATTAAAAAAAATCACGTGCTTATAACTAATGCTTATTTTCATCAAAAATAGTTATTGTCCTCATCTGACAAAATAATGGATTTGGGGTCGTCCCAGGGCACTCTTTGAATTGCATAAAAGAACCATATAATAATATGGATCTTAAGTGTATGTAGTACTTACAAATTCCAAAGATGGTAATAAATTTGAATAAATTTTTCATTAAAGGAAAAATGGGGAATGAGCGGCGTAATGGTCGGCGAATCACCCTGTATACGCGTTGTATATACAATAATAATAATATAATAATATGTGCGTTCGCCGAGCGCTAATGTTTTTCCGCATATACAAAATCATATACGACGATAATAATATGTATTCGGCGGTAGGTCACGAGGTTCCGGGGGGGGAGGGGCACGCCAAAATTCTCCGAGAGAGCGAGCGAGGGAATCGGCAAACGGCGAGTACGACTTTTGTGGCGTTGGCGTGGGCGGGCGACGAGGCGGCGGCGGCGGCGGGAATGACCCTGCCCGCACCGGCACCGACGCACTACGTGCCATCTGGCGTGAGCATGCCCGCCGCATAACCACCGCCGCCGCCACCACCACTCGCGCACCGCGTCGCCAGGGATGAGTTTCGGCGGCCGGTGCGCGCAGTGCCACCGTCGTCCCGACAGTGGTAAATCGTGCGTGGCGTCCGCATCGGTCCGCGTCCGGGTTTGGGTCGTCGCGCGCTGCGGCCGTCGTCTGCGAACTCGCACCGCACATGCTTCCGGTGGACGCCGGTGCCGACGACGACGGCGACGATGAAAAAACACTCCAAGCAGCTTGAGAAGCGTATCGACGACCAACGGCAGTTGCTGCTGCTGCCGGGGACGGCCGCCGACAAGCGGAGACCGTCGTCGTCGTCGAAATGCAAAAACGGCATATTGAAAAACGAGTCCAGTCCCGAACTGTCGCGGCCCGCCTCCCGCAAGTCCAGACAGTACTTCCTGGAACCCATCCGCCGGTGGAATTCGTTTCACAACAGCCGCGAGCGCAAGTCCAACGCCGCCGCGTCTGCTGGCACCACGACCACATCGGCCTCGCCGCCGCCGTCGTCGTCGTCGTCGTCCACCAACAATCTGCCTTATCTGCAGACCTTGGTCAACCTGCAGCGGGAGTCCAAGAGCGCTTGCGCCCGATTCGCGCAATCCGTGTTGCCCAAGACACCGCGAGGAGCCGAGGGCTCGACGCCAGTCCTCGGCGGGGCCTTTTCTGCTTGCGTCTCTGCGGCCCCTTCTCCTACCGCCCCTGCGGCCCCTTCTCCTACCGCCCCCGCCACCCCCACCGTCGCTGCTGCCGACGACGACGCCGTCCGGTCGCCGAAATCGGTCCAACAGACCGGCCCCGGATGTCCGGCGAAAAAACAAAACTCCAGCCCGAACCTGTTGTTGGTGTACGACCGCCGGCAGC
Organism: Melanaphis sacchari; assembly: GCF_002803265.2. NCBI lineage: Eukaryota > Metazoa > Arthropoda > Insecta > Hemiptera > Aphididae > Melanaphis > Melanaphis sacchari. The sequence continues at coordinate 252,403 of NW_020270814.1, forward strand.
CGGGTGCCGCGGTTGGAGGAATCGGTGGTGGCGGCAGCAGCCTGACCAACTCGCCCCGTCGGTCGGCCAGAAGACCCAAGACACCTCCACCTCACCCCCACCACAACCAGCAACAGTTAACGACAGCAGCTAATAGTGGTGGCGGCGTGGGGTCGGACTCCACTGGTTCTTCGAAAATCCCGTTCGCCATCATGGTAGGCGACACGCCGATAGTGTGCCAAGGTACCGTGCCCAGAATCAAGGCGATCCGCGCCGATTCGGTGACGGAGAAATCGTCGTATCTGGCTGTCGATTTGTCTCCGCACCGTCGATACTCGTTTTGGTCAGTAAAACGCGCGTAAAACCTCTTGCGGTTGAGCGGTCAGCGCTAACGCACATCTCTAGTAATATTAATTATTTATTTTTTATTTTTATTTTTATTTTGGAACTAACGAGTGACCTCTAGCCATATATTATAATAATGTGAATAATAATATATAGGACGCATCTCGCGCACTTTTTACCGTATATATAGGTATTCGCTTGTGTGCGCGCGCGAAACCGTGAATAACGGATCAGAGATTATTTTCGTTTTCATTTTGATCATCGGAAGATATGATTTATATCATATTATATGATTATACATAGATATATCGGCTTTGTATAGACACCGAGTCTATTTATTATATTCTGTATTTCCCTTAAACATAAACCGTCATATTAATAAAATAAAGATACATGTTATAAGTTTTCACTTAAAAAAAAAAAAAAACTTTCTGTTATTGTGGACATGAGCTGAATAATAAAATAACTAATATTAGAGGTCTTACTGTGTGTATGTGTGTATTGAAGTGAATAAATAGTTAAATCGAATGTTTGCATGTTATCATTTTATATCACATAATACTCATCAGATATTACACAATTTACCTACTATTTTCACACTTAAAGTTTGATTTCAATAAAACTAAAAGTCTAAAGGTGTGCGTTTAAGTCAGATCTGGTTGGTTATTGTGATATTTCTGTGCTATTGATTAACATCAGTCATCCACTCGTCGTGTTTAATACGAGTACATATTATATGAATATATTATGTATTGTTTTGCCAGTGAAATATGTGGTTTCATTTTTATCTAAAATATAACACACGTGACAGCTATTTGTTGTAATATTATTTGATTATATATCGTATATTATTTTGATCTAGATTTCATATTATATTTGTTTGGCTGACCTGTTTAAAAATATGTCCACTATATTTCGAATAATATAATAATGGCGTCCTTAGGAATTTCACAAGTGTTCCGTTGTTGTTTGGAGCTCGTCTTCCGTCCACTCTATTTGGATATATTGAGCAAATATTAGACAACACTATACATTTTAATAGGATTTTTATAAAATATATTACGTGTCCGCGTATATTGGGTTGTATCGCGTAAGTTTCAGTTTCAATTTAACGTGAATAAAGTATAATAACCGCTTAGGTACTTAATATTATAATGATGGTATTAGGAAAATATTTTGACAGTATAAATAGAACAAAATATATAGGTATCGACCTCAATACATATATACAATCGTTCCTTATAGTTACTTGGTTATGGGAAATGTCGGTACTACTTGTATGACAGTTATTAATTTTTCATTGTCGCTTGTTAAGTGTTTTCACGGTATTTGTTTGTTCGAGTACACAAAACAATATGAATTAGTACCTTTTATTTTTCGTTTTGGGTGAAAAATGTAGAACACCGACGAGTTACCTGTACCATAGATTTGATTTTTTTAAATTCAATTGTGTACTCAAACTCTTTAATGGTTTTCCAAAACAAAACTATTATGTTATTCAATATTAATGCTTTGAATCGTTTTACAAAAACAAAAACATATCAATATTTTTATTTAATTGATACTTTATTACGGCAACGAGTAGCAAATTAAAATAAACTCGATATCTACAAGCGGAAACATTATTATCTATTATTTTGCAATCTCTTGGTTAATACATATTCCAACTATTTTCATTTATTATTTAGTAATTTTTTCTGAACCTATTTTTTATAGTTCCAACTAGTTGGTTTGTATTATTATTGCCTAAAACTATGAAATAATTATTAAAAATAATAAATTTCTTAGATATATAAAATATAAATAAATATAATCAGACAAACTATATTTATTACGAATATAAATAATACAACTAAGATTTTTTTAAGTATTTCCGTTTGTAGTCAATAATTAATAAAAACAATTTTTAGATCTCATATTAACGAGTTAATCATCAAGAAGATTTCTGAAATTTAAGCCATAGTTATTATATCATTCATAAACTTATAGTAATAGTAGTAGTACTGTCTATCGCATTTGTCTATTGCGTGTTAGCTGTAAGTGCAATATAACTCGTAATATCTGTGATTAAAAGTTAATGTATACTCCAGAGAAGTAACCTTTAGTTTACAAGATTAATGGTTATGAAACACTAAAAGGAAAGGAACTGTATTAATGTTTTCGTGCACCCAAGTCAAAGGTGTTGAGTATATTGAAAGCGTAAATATTATTACTTAAAGTAAAATTATTAAGTGCAGCTTATCATCATAATGAAAGTAACAATCTAAAATTAAATGTCGGATATGATGAATATGCTGATACTCTCATACATTTATGAAGTTGAGTTTATACAAAACTTTTACTATTCGTGTAAAAAAAAAGAACATTCACGCGTTCATTTGTGTGTGTGTGTCTCCCTCTTTCTCTTTCTCACACCCCACCCATGTCTCTACACACACACACACACACATATATATATGTATTTGTATATACTTGCTAAAACATAGTCTTGTATAAAACGTAATTATCAAATCGTCATTACTACTCGTGATGAGTGATCAATTTTCGAAAATTTTTATGAATAACTGACATATACACTAAACAGTGCCCATATTTTAAATAATATAAGGTATTGTGGGATTTAATGTATATTATTCATATCTATTATAATAACTTTTAAAATATTATCCTATCTTTAGGTTAGTTTACTCATATCTTGTAAGTAATGTGTTTATAAAAACATTTATATAAATATAACAGTATAAAGACGATAATCTCCAAATTATAAACGATTCATATAGTTATTCTGACAATCGTTGCTGTGTCAGTGTCATGTAAGGTTCGCTAGATTGAGCTCATCGAGACTAAGTTTCACAATTCACTGTACCTATAACATATACCGTGCTGCCACTATGTCATGCCATCACTTTACCATAACGATAAATTTAGTTTAATCATTTATCTTTTGAAAAACATGAACTATATTCAATAAGATGAGTTTAGGACACCCTTTCATTATTATAAAATATTAAAAAACTGCTGTTATTGCCAAACATCAATCATATTATTTATTAACATTTATATATTTACTTAATTTTTATAAAAAATATATAATTATTATCAATAATAATTAGTTTTAAAAATATTTGATAAAATAACGAGATAATGTATTGATTTAATATTATAGTCAATAATTATAAATAATTTTACGCATAAGTAGACATTAGGAAATATTCTATATCACTAGTTAAGATTATCTTAATATATCTTTTCAAATAATAAGCGCTACACTTTTTTTTAACTATCTGAACATCAATGTTAAATTATAACGCAAATTTTAATAAACCATTTGAAGAAAATAGTTTTGTATAAATAAAGATTAACTGTTTAGACCGGCAAGGGGTCCCAAGTACGATTGAGTAAAAAATTCCTTCGCCTATTTTTTAATATCTTTTAAAATATCTGCCTTTCCAAACTGCATAATATATTTTAATAATAGGTTTACTCACTATATAAAATCATTTTAAATATCGGTCGTATACCGCATGCATATCATATAATTGATAGTTATTGCCTATTGTTGTACAATTGTATATACATACGTGTTTCATAAACATATATAGATTATTTATTTCATTAAGTTAACAACGCAGTTAGTTTTTCGTTTTGTGATGTTTTCAACACGTAGTTATACATTTTTTCTCTTTTCCGCTGCGTATATTATATCAATATATACAACTGTATAGAAGGGCGTTTTTATATATGTTTATATACACTTATATAAATGACTGTTGATTAATGAATCGTATCACACGCGTGAAACAAAATCGTTGCTTTCGATATCGACCATACAACACCCCATCACACATTTATATTTCACACGTGTATTTATTTATACAAGAACTGTAAGTTTCATACCGATTGTCATTATCGTTGAACGTATAAGTTTCGCGGCTCAGAAACTACTCTCATATGTTTGTCATCAATTTAAAATGATCGAGCCTATTATTCACGCGATTGGCGTTCGCCACTCGATCAGTATTTTCATGTGACGTTTCGCACAAATCGAAAAATATCTCGGTTCTTATTATTATTATAAAAACCCGCATCGGATAATAGGTGAAGAACCCGTGTCCCGTATTATATTAACTATACCCAAAACACATATTGTGCCGGTGTTAAGTAAACGTAAGAAGGAAAATATAATAGAAAATAATAAATGGGCTGCAATTTACATAATAAATGTATTTCGAGACGCAACTAATTCCAATCTATTCTCTGGCGTGTACTGTGGATGTATATGCAGAAGAAAAAAGAATATCCGTTGTGTGAGATGGACATAGTGATTTACCCGCCAGCACGCCGCTAATGCTCAGTTTTCCCTTTAATTATATGCATTCATTCGGATGCTTTATTTTTAAAACCGTGATAGGTATCCTCTAGTTTTTTTTCAAGTGGGAATATTTTACTGTAAATTACTAAGTCAATAATTTTATTGAAAAATGTGATGTTCTCTTATTCCGATATCTTAACGAGTATAGTAGTTTTGGTGTTATTTAACTCAACTAAGAATAATAGCCCATAATAATATAAATTCCATTGCTTAAAAGATGTGGGTGTTTTAATGATTTAAAATTTATAAAAATCGTGATATTAATTTTTTTTAATTCGATTTTGATGAATCAGGGATTAAATATTTTGCTTAGAAATTTATACTGAAAAAGGCTGTTCTCAGTTAAAAAAAGCTTTGATTTAAAATAAGAAATTCTTAAATGGTAAAAAAAATCAAAGTATTTTAATATATATCTTTTAAGTATACATATAAATTAAATCCCGAAAATCAAATTATGATTAAAAATATTATCAAATGATGAAAAGGAAGTAAATAATTGTTGATGAATCATCCGTGTAGTATATACATATACATAACTGAAGTTAAACATATTTTACAACAATTTAAGTTCATTGTAATAATTAATAACACAAAACATATAAGTAATATACTGACATACTTCTATATTTTCTTTAGTACTTAGATACGTATTATATTAATGCCTATTATTAGTAAATTTTTATGTATTTTCATACATTTTAAATTATTTTCTAAACTGTAAGGCAATTTTTTAAATTGATTAATAAAAAAAATTTATTTTGAATACTTGAATTTCTATTAGATAATTTTTCTTATTAATGATATTCATAATTAGTATATTATATATTCTAATATTTATTTTTTATCACAAATTTATTAAGTTATATCTGTAGATTAATAGTTTATACGTTTTGTTTACAGTGACATAAAACACATTAACCATGTTTGAATTTTTTTATTGCTAATTTTGAAAATCATTATTAATTAATATTCAATATAGCCGATAAACTCAATTCTTACTTAAATTAGATATGTTATACATTTGCAATTTATACTTAATGTGTTGAAATTATAGACGAAAACATTTGTAATTTACCAAGTTATATTATTACATTATTCATTTCATTATAGTAAAAAAAATCAAATTCATATCGTTTTATCCAATGCCTAAAAGCTTTTATATTTTGTACAAAAAATCAAACACTATTAATATATATATATATATATATATATAATGTATACAACATGTTACAGATAAAACTGACAGATGTTATTAACCAACTATATATACATTTTTTTATTCTAATCATCATTCAAAAAAAAAATTAATATTATTATAATTATTTTTTATTTATACTTAAAATAATATTTTATATTAAAAGGAGCAAAAGTTACTACACAGCAAATTACATATTTTGTTGGTCTATTATTTTTTTTATACCCTGTATATCGAAATAGAAGCCGACTGTATTTGGTGTGCAGAGGAGGGTCGATCCTTTTACCCGTGACCCGAAAAGTTAGCAGCGTGACCGTGTTGCATTTCAATCCCTTACACACACAAGACCACCACACTTGTTCAACTTCTCCATCACTGGTGTCGATGCGTGCGCGGGTGTGTGTGTATACATAATTGAGTTGAAATCCCCGTCGAATTGGGTGCTCGTAACCTACGACATGTGCGATTTAGCTACGTCCCATTCTTTTACATTTTAGATATATCCTATATACATATACAATGTGCATATATGACTCGGTTTTCGACGAGTTTATATTAGCATATGTGAGCAGACTGTTTTGTTGAAATTTTAAATACATCATGTTTAACCCACCATATAATATATATTACTATTATTTATTATATTTTATACATTTTACGTATATTGTTCGTGTAAGATATACGTTAGTTGCCGTAACTAATGGTGCATAATATTATACTAAAATATACGCTTTAATCGAGGAAATATAATTATTAATAAGCGTTTGCTATTGTGATATGACTTATGTGTGTCCTCTTTATCTGTACCAAATTTTATTTACGGATTTTTTTAATATTGTGATATTTTATGTTACAGTTTTGGAAAACGAACCGGAAGCAACGCTAGACGACCCAACGAATGTTTCGTGTTGGAACCATCAGAGATGCTGGTGGTAAGTAATGTTTTTTTTTTTTTTTTGTTATTATTAGTTATTATCAACCTCTATGTTTTTTATCCATTTTTTTACGACCGTCGAAATAACCTATACCATATTATTATTGACGGCGTCGGTGGTTAGTATATACACTCATTTCGTTCTAATTACATACAATGTATAAAAATAAATTATACCGCAAGCCAAACCATTAGCTTTAATCAGTGTGTGATTAAACAAAAATGGTATTTTTATCGAATAATGAATGATTTATAAACGCATACTCATCTGTATCAAAACATACAAACGTTTATGTTTGTCTGTTTTTTTTTAATCATTTTGCACATATATCTGCGTACAGTAAGTATCTAATATACTTAATACACATAATATATACCTACAGCAGTAACCCGAGGATAAAGAGTATGATATCTATAATATGTCGGGTCATAATGCCGTAGTAAATTCTAGGAAGTATAAATTTTGACCTCATTAGTTTAATTTAATTTTTAATTCTGTCATTTATTAACAGTTTTCCAACATCGCATTTTTGTATGAAATATTTTATGTAATTTTGTACTTATATAAACTGTAATATACATCAAATTTCATCTTTGTAAATGTACAATCTCAAATTAAATACGCTGACTCATAGTTTTTAGAATATAAGATTATATTTTAATATGTATGTAATATACCTACTAACAAAATAATGATAATGGTAATACAAAATACAAATACATGTATATCTACATATATCTACTAATATTGTACTTGTGGTAGATTTATAGTTTTAAATTCTGAGCAAAATGTTTATAACCTGTGGTTTCTGGATAGCATATTTGATATCCTGCAGTATCTAGTTAAGTACCTACTTCTGAAAGAATTTTTAATTCCTAAAACTTTACGACATTGATTTTCTTATTTTGTTAAAACTAAAAAACGAATAGTCGGTAGATACATGAAATATTTACAAAAATGAATACTATGCATTATAATTCTAATTTTTTTTATAAGTATTTTAGTTATGGCGTGATATTTTTATAAGCTTTTTTAAGTTAACATTTTGATGAGATCACGAAAATTAATTATTTTGTAGTTAAAAATAAATAAACATTCAATTTTAATAACTATTGCATTAAAATTTAATAATAAGTTCTTTATAAATAGTTCATACTGAAACAAAAATATTCAAAAAACATTAGAAATACAAATTTGGACGAATATTTTGTTTCATTTTATACTTATATGTCATTAATTAAATTAGTTGGTTCGTTTATTTAAAAATTATCATTATACATAATTATTTTGGTTTTATTGTTATAAGTAATTATTCTCAAGGTCATACATTTTGAACTCAGAATCACTGTGATCTATAATTTTACTCCATTATAAATCATAAAATCTTAAATAATTTAATGTTTAAACGAAAGTCCAAGTCTTAATATTTAGTATTAATTATTAAAATAATTCATAAAATATTTAAATTTTATTCTGATTATTATCATGCAGGTTTAAGATTCTAATTAATTTTATTCTTTAGGTAATTCTAAAATTCTAAACACGAATATTGGTGTGTGTGTGTGTGTGTATTTGAAAGTGAACATAGAAAATAACTTACTTTTTCATTAAGTTTCCGTGCATGCGTGAATTGAAATCGCATGCATACGTCCAATTTGATGTAAAATAATGAAACTGTAAACAGTGTAAACATACCGTTGCAATCCAAATAACAAGCCATCCACTGTTTTATTATTTTATTATATTGAAACACGATGCTATATTACACTGTCTCTGTATGACCAATTCCTTGGCCTTTTCTCTTTCAAATTTAATTTAGTTTATGTATTTTAATTAAAAATTCAATCAATTATCATTTACCACTTTCCGTTATTATTGTTTGTACAGTTTTACGTGCGTACATGCGGGTACTTATATTATACGCGGCGAAACCATATTTGTTATTAGTAGATGTTATTAGTTATTACTGACACCAAGCAACAGTGTACTACACATTCTTTATATCAGTCGTTTGTATGCATCACAGCTATTCAGATTTCTCGTTAAATTAATATTAATAAAAAGGACAATAAAAAATTGTTCACGTGTCCCTCTCATACGTCGATGACGTCGTTACGCATCAACATTTCATTCTGATATTTACCAATGGTCAGCAGTAGGTACTCACTACTCAGTGTAGCACTTAATGATTACAACGTTATATCTCAAACTTAAACTTCACATCGTGGTTATAAATTATAATAACATAATGTAACTTACGTAGCGTCTTTTTTCGTATATAATTATAGTTTCTCTGTATTACTTTAACTACATTATACTCGATAAAATGTTATCGCACTCCGACCTCATATTATATTATGATAATATTATGTACCACCTACGTGTAATATAATGCCGTGTATTATATTGAAATGTGTATATATCGTATTACAACGTGTGCAAGAAAAAAATTCTACAAAAAAGGCTATAATAACGTGCGAACTTCTTCGAAAAATGCAAGCTACTTGTGACAGAGCGCTACATACTATATTTAGAATAGTATGGTAACCTACCCACATATCGACCAAATGACTGAATCAAATTAAATTATAATAATATATGACATGATCTCCAAATAAGCTAGCCCTCACTCCCTTAATATATATCAACTCTAAATATATATAAATTATATTAGATAATAAGTTAAGAATATATTCTTCAATGAACCAAAACAATTACTAAGAATGAGCATACTAAATATTTTTCTAGTTTTTAACCGACGACGTCGCGGGGACTGCTTGCGCATTACTTCCGCGACGCCGCCATCGTTTATTTGACATAAAAATATACAAATATGATTACAGGTTAATCTTAATACCTAAGATATACAGTTTAGCAGCGATTGGAGGTAGTCAAGGCAATCCCTCGATTAGCTTTCTTACATAAGTACTATCACAAATAAGTTAAAACAAGTTACAAAAATATTTACAACACAATATACGGCAAGATTATGCCGTCTTCATACCCTGATCTTGTCAGGCCGACCGGAGTCCGTCACACTTGACATGGCGTTCTGACCCGGTCCGTTTTCACGAGCCGACCGCAGTCCGCCGCTCTGGATGTCACGTACTGGTTGCCGTGACCGTCATCCCACCCGAACGGGTGTATCCATCTAAAGTATCCCTTAATAACTCGGTGAAATTCGAATAATTCCTAGATGTTTCAAATTGTAAACTTAGTTAAAAATGTACCTCAAAACGTATCACCGGACTTAATAAAAATTAGTTTTACTTTTGCAGTTTGGATATTAATATTTTGATAGGCATTAATAAAATACTAATATACTAAGCTATTCATTTTTTTTTTTGGTTGGGGTGTGTCCATACATAAAAGACACCTCCAAAAATATGCCACCAACTATGTATTAATTTTGAATAAATATATACATTATACAATGAGTTTATTTATATTTATAACATATAAACCACTTACTATTTATTAACTCAGTACAAGGATGTAGGTCGTAAAGAAAATGTTCAAACATTTAAGAGTACGCCATACCCACATGCGATGTCTCCGTCTTACAAATGCATAGCATAGCAAATTTTTCGATCTAAATAATCTATTTAAGAGGACGCTACACGTAAAGCGTAATTTATGTTCAATATGACAGTGAATTTACCTGAGTTATGAATATTTAAAAATATACAAAATTTTGATTTTTAAATGCTCATAACTCATTTTTAAATAAAAATATTAAACATGACAGTTAAATGAATTATTCAGATCGAACAATTTGCTATGCTATGCGTTTGTAAGACAGAAACATAGCATGCAGGTGTAAAGCGTCCTCTTAATTAAGAAAAAACTCAAGGACCCAGGACCATCTCTCTCCCCATCACCCATATTTCTCCAATAATTTTTTTTTTTTTTTAGTATACAACTTAAATATATTTAACTTTAGTGCCTCAGTGCAGTGATTTTATTGATGAAATACAATTCCTTCTACCACATAATTATTTATTAGAATAAGACATGTGTAATGTGTATTGTATACACATAAATGTAGGTAAATAGGTAACTATATTATCTAGCCCCTAATAATCGTAAAATTTAAAAATTGATGTATGTGTAACACTGTAGGAAATATATCGATCACATTAAATCACAAAAATGATCTTGCGTTTCATAATAATATAATATTATGAATTGTTACAATATAATGTGTACCCTATTGAAACAATAATTTTCTTGTGTACCAGTAGGGAAGTTTTCCATCAAAAACGGATATCACAGGCAGTCAACTGATTACTTCCTCAGTTGTTCATTGAACTGATGTCATCTAGGACTACTTAAATTTAAAGAGTTAGAACGTGTTGTATAAGTAGTTTATTAGTTGAAACAGTGACCGAGTAAGAGAGAATAGCCTGCTGCTGAGAGACTTGTATAATTATATCGTCATCATCGACAGAAGAACTTTTTAAGAGATTAAAATGTCGTGTCGAAGCATTAAGTATCTGAACCCACCCCACCCCACCTTACTACCATGTAATACATAAAATTTAAAAATAAAAATAATGAGAGAAAGAAAACACCGAAAAAAACGAGAAGGTTAAGCGCAATATTGATCCGAAAGCACCGCCGCCGGTAGTCGGCGGTAGCGACGGACACCCACGCATCGTATCCTCCACCGCCTGTCCACCCCACGTCATTTCTCCCCGCGAACCCACCTCCACTTGTATACTTACTATACTGCCACCATCCTAGCTTCTTCGGCGATGGAGGTAGTAATACACCTCCGTAGTTTTTCGGCCCCTCCAAACTTCTCGTGTGTACGGGGGCATATGATTGACTCCTTTTGTGTGTCTGTGATGCCAAGTATGTGTGCCTGTTTTTCTCCCCTCCTTCTACATATTATTATTATTATTATTGACGTATGTATGTGTAACAGTGGTGGGCGCGCAACAGGGCTGAACCACGTCATATATAATATTATACACTTTACTGTTATGTTATGTATAATGTATATATAGTATATACCCTAATACATAGCGCGTTGGTTTTCCGGGCTATATTATGTAAAAATATAAATATTATTATAACAACGAAAGACTGCGTTTTCATTCCATTCTTTTATTAGTTTTCGTTTATTATATTTTCGTTTATATTATTATTATATACACGAGTATGTATGAGGTGTTGCTTATAATATGTATAATATTATATTTTGTCTTTATTTTTTTGTATTTCTCTTTTCGATGCAATTTTCTTTTTATCTGTCCAGAATGTGTCACATGTCACTATATCAGAATACGATATCTATTATAAAATATTATTATAATATAGAATAATGTGGCATAATGTATTAATATAATTGACAATTATTATGTCGCAGTAATGCAGCTAACATCACAGAAGTGACGTAGAGCATTTATTAGTGCTTATGAAGGGGTCCTCATTTAATATTATTTAGTTTCTTACTCTTATCTTTGTAAACAAAATTCGAGGGTAATAAATGATCGATTAATAGAATTCTTACATATTTCATAATATCAAATGAACATAATTTTTTTCAAATTTAAAAAATAAAGTACTAAAGAGATAAGTTTTAATATTTATTAATATATTATATATACACATTTTATAAACTATGTTAACTATTAATTAGTATCTATTATTTAAATTACAAGCATTTTGTTGAAATATTAATTTTAATTCATATACATTTTACTTACGTAAAAAAGTAATGAATTCAATTCCCAATTGTATATTTGAGTACTAGAAGCATAATAATTATGACTGATCGACGGTAACTCGCAAATACTAGGAACTTAACCAAATAAAACATTATATATTTATCTTATTAAATTTTAATTAATGATCAAATCAATGTTGAAAATTCATGATCTCGAATATTACGAGCAGAGCAAAAACTTATACCCTATACGTAAAAAAAGGCCTTGATAGTTTATACCCACACATTTTTTTTAGCAATATATCGCACACTGGCTGTACATTACTTATACAATAGTATAGTTTGATTACATATTACATACTTCTTCGATAATTTAAATTTATTAATAATAATATATTAGACAGTATTTCATAAAAAAAATTTCATCTGTCAAAATATTATGATTTTGATGTTTTTGAGAAATTTGAAATCATAATAATATTGTCGTTCCCAATCCTCCAGGTGATGTTGGGCGACCCTTTACACTTATTATTAAAAATATATATTTTACATATTTTGAACTATATACATACCGTATATTTATATATAGGTATATATATATTATTCACATCATTTCATAATATTTTGTTGAGAGTACTCATTCATTTAATCGTCTAAAACGTCTATGTATTATTGTAAGACAACCATCATTGCCGTGGAAAATATATTCAACTTTATGACTGTGCGAGAGATTCTTTTTCTTTCAACGACTCTTAAACGTATATACATGATGTACTTATACAAACGCGTATTGTCGTTCCATGCTCAAAGAATAATATATAGGTCGTTCGATATCGTTTATGAATTAAACATCGTTTTTATGTGCAATACCATGCATTTTCCTCCGCTATTAGAATACGAAATTTAAAAGTAGGTAACTATTAATAAATTCTGAGTATGTAACATAGTATTGTATACGCTTTTTACCACTTCGTTGTTGAAATCTTACTAGCAAAACTATATAGTTATACTTTTTCGGTTAAAAATATACACGTTATAATAAATATATATATAATGTTTATATAATAATTAATTTCTCTAGGAACATAATATATATTATTTAACTTTAATTTGAACCTTTTTTTAGCATTTTATAAAAAAATAAATGTGTAGGTAGGTAAAGACTTTAAATTTAACAACCTACAATTCATCAATTTACTTTACATTGACCATTTTCATCATCCATTTATGTACCAACATATAAAAGTATAGTAATTACTATATTTTTATAATTTTCAAATCGCGTCATTAATTGTTTGAAGAAAATAGTAGGTAACTACAATTTTTATAAACAGTCATCAAATTTTGTATTAGCTTTCTATTTTTTGTTAATTATTCATATTGACTATTATGTCGAGTTCTCAGCTTTAAATCTGATATTTCCTTTATTGTTTCAATTTCAAATTATTTTTTGTTATTAAAAATTAATATTGACTTTATACATTTTAAGTCTGGTTATGATCATTTTGATTTTAACGTATAATTATTACTGATTACTATTATTTTATGTGTTATTATAAAACACTTTAAAAAATTTGGTTATTTAGTCTTTTTTTATTAAAATTCAATCATTTTGTTTAAAATTATTAAGTTACTAATTAACAGAAAACCATTTATTTCATACATAAGATTTGAATTAATTAAGTAGTAAACATTGATGTTGTAATTCTAAGAAAACCGAATGAACTAATTAGGTATAATATCTATTCCCACGCCCTGTTACTTGTAATTTGTTGTAATAAAGTCTTTTTGAAATAAATTAAATAAAAATATCATTTTATTAAACATAAAACAATGCAAACCATTATTGGAGCATATTTACTTAAGCTTTTATTAGTTGGTACTAGACATTATTATGAACTTAACTATTATACATACTTCTTAGTATAAAATTTTAATTAATGAGAAACCACTCCTTCAAATTTTGTATTAGGAAAGTATATCAAAATTTCAAAAAAAAAAAATATATCTATTGAATAATTTACATTAGAAAAAGAAAAATTTTTATTTGAAAAAAGAAGTATATATCACCACAAGATACTCATCATGTAATACAAGCAATTTCAAGAATTAAAAAAATCAGTATTTGATGAATTTTAAAGGAAAAAATGTGGGTGAGCACGAATTATGAATCACCATGTATAACGCATACACATACAATACATAGATACGAATTTATTGTGATTCATGATGTTGGTAATAAAGTATAATATGCTTTTATAATAATAATAATTTCCATCTTAGTCCGTCAATACAAGTCACTGCTCTCAACACCAAATGACAAACATAATAAATGAATCATATTTAAATAACATTGATAATATATTATAATGACTATAAAGACGTCTAATTATTCTGAACTGAGAATTTAGATACCTACTAGTTATTAAATCAATAATAAATGAATTCAATCATTTCTATCTAAAATTATTATTTTATTTTATTTTTTCGGTAGGTATTACAAGTTTGATGAAACAATGAAAATAACATTTGAATGCTCAGTATTATTTAGAAATTGGAAATATATTACAATAGGCATACTATTGTATATTATATAGTCACATTTTTTTTTTTTTTTTTTTTTTTTTTTTTTGTTAGCTAATTAACTTCTAACGGTTGTCCTCTAGTTGTTTTATTTTCTATGAACATTGATTTTTTTTAATTTATTACGGACTGTAAAGAATTGAAATAATTTTTTTCTTTTACTTATTTATTATACATAATATATATTCGTTTTTTTTTTTTAGTTTCAATAAACTGAGCGATTGAACAAATATTCTTCTTTTATTTTGAAATAATTATTATTCATTTAAACTATTATTTAAAAAGATAAAATATTAAATTATTTATTTTAAAACGAAATGCAGTATTTCATTACAACTACGTAGGTAGTTAGCAAAGTCGTGCGCGGGCTTGAACACAAGGAGCGTAAATAATTATCCCTTAGCGCTTACCACCTACGTGAGCAATGTACAGTAAATAGTAGTGTGTAGGGCGGAACTGACTAATATATATTATACTATTATAGTATAGTATTTCTCTTTAATTATTATAATAATTAAATTTTACTTTTTAGCTTAAATGACGTTTTTAAATATAAATAAAATCATATTCAACTATACATAAGTCAAATACGCGTGTACTTAACTACAAAATTTTAAAATGTAAACCTTTTTATACATTACCTATACATATATAATACGTAGAAATAAACACTTTCAACATTTTTATCACCGATATATCTTAGTAATTATTAACCATTATATGATTATAACAGAAACATAAATATAGGTTACTATTTTTATATTTTAAAAATCCATCTCCTTGCAAAGAATTCTATCATTTTTTTTTTTTAGTAAGTAAGAATAGTAATACTGTTTTATCTCATTGGTTTTTATGTACCGGAAAAATATTATGGCATATAATTCAGGTCAAATGGGGTCGAGTAAAGAATTGATATTCAATTATGATTGAAGGTTAATATAAAATTATATTTACTTGTTTCATATTATTTTGTTTTAATTATTTTACTTCCTTATTTTTTCTTACCATTTTTAAATGCATATAAACAAAATATTCTTACTAGAGTTAATAAGTATAAATTATAATACATGTAATATAGCTATGCTATACATTTTGGTGTTATTTAATATTATCTATTTAATTATTATATATAGTTGCGTTGTCAATATAACATTGTTAAAAAAAAAAGGAACCCTAGACAAACAATTATTAGAAAATTTACATTTCTGCACTATGCCCATTATTTCTCTCCTTTGTCGTTGATAGATTTAAGAATCGTGGCGTTAATTAAATATCCGGTGTTTTACAGACGTGGTTTAATAATGTCTTGCAATGGTTAATTTAAAAGAAAATATTTTACTATTAATTGCTTATATTATATTTAGTTTTAAAAATCTTTGTAAAGGATTAACATATTTGAAAGTAAAATGTTTTGTAACTGCATACTGCAACCAACTGGCTAATTGAAAAAACTAGGCGTTAAAGTAGGTGCATGCAGACCTAACGAATATGGGTAGCCGTATTTATATGAATTATGCGCTATAATATCTTTATTTTTGTTGAACCGATTTTGCCTTGTTTTATTTTGTTTATACTTCCAAATTATACAACTACATATTATAATGCTTACGCGATAAAAACCATAATGCACTTCAAAGTTTTTTCATTGTTAAAACAGAACGAACATTTTATAATGTTTTAAAACTCACGACTAGAAATTATTAAAAAACCCAGTATTTATCAAATATTATCTATTAAGATAATAATTATTTCCAAGTGTTCCTATAGAGATAGGATATCACATCATATTGAAATCTCGATGTTATTCTATTTTGAAAACTTTATATTCCATTCAGTAATAATTAATTCACATTTAATTGTATTAATTCCACGAAAAAATAGTTAAACTATTCATTGGCGTTAATACTAATTAAAATAATTTTATGGGAACTTTAAATCCTTTTAAATCAGGTATGAATATTTTTTACAGTCTATTGTTATTGAATTTTTCCAAGAAAAAAATCAAACTTATATATAGATTTTGTTTATTAACTAAAACATTCATTAAGAGTGATATATTTTTATACAACAAAGTTACGATATTGATGTCTATATAAAATTTAAAAAAATATATTATTTGATATTTATTTAATTTATAAATATATATTTCATATTGTAATCTGTTATTCCTTATTATATTCAACGCTGCAAATTTTTATTTTAATATCTTAATAAGTATTGTATACCGAAATATGACGTAACATAATGATTTCAGATGGATTATGCGGACTCTCAAAGCGGTCTGCGCTCGTTGAATATTCCCCGGCACACCGGCATGGAACGTGGTGGGGCTATCAACCTCGTATTCGACGACAGCGTAAGTATTAAAAATTTTATTATTAGACTAAAAACAAAATACAAAAATCTTGTTATTTTATGGTGGTCGTGTTTTGTGTGATATGGTAATATAGTACATTGCTGCGATCCGGCCTGAACTGTACCAGAAAAGTAATCGAAGCTCGCATAGCTCGGATACCAGTTCGGCGTATTCGGGCAGCGACACCATGACCAGCGTGCATTCGGGGAGCGTTTCGGTGGAGGCGGACGAAGTTGACTTGTCAGGGCTCGTTGAGTCGATCGTTGACTCAGATGAAGACGACCTGGGTGACAGTAGTGAGAGTCTAACTGTCCGGGATACTGTCCGGGAATGCCTGGAAAAGGACCCCTCGGAACGGGCCGAGGACGACGTCGAGGTGCTGCTCGAGTTCACCCAGCACTTAAAAGCGTTCACCAATATGACGCTGGCCGTGCGCCGAGCACTATGCAGCGTTATGGTGTTCGCAGTCGTGGAGAAAGCCGGCACTGTGGTAATGAACGATGGCGAGGAGCTGGACTCGTGGAGCGTGCTGATCAATGGCCATGTTGAAGTTGAGCACGCTGATGGCGTTCCCGATCAACTGCATATGGGCGACAGCTTCGGCATAGTGCCTACTATGGAACGGCTGTACCATCGGGGCGTGATGAGAACAAAGTGCGACGATTGTCAGTTCGTTTGTATCACACAAACCGACTACTACAGGATACTCCATCAGGGCGAGGAGAACACCAAAAGACATGAAGATGACGGTGGCAAATTGGTCATGGTCACCGAACAAAGAGGTACATTGGAAGCCGGAAGACGGGGTCACGTAGTTATTAGGGTAAGTTCAACGCGATCTTGTCATGTACGCATGATAATATACGTTATACTGTCTTCAATCATCATCATAATATTATCGCATTACTATCGTTATTTTACTCATATGCATTCTGGTTGTAGGGAACACCAGAGAGACTGATGCTTCAACTGATCGAAGAGAATTCGGTTATAGATCCAACTTATGTAGAAGATTTTCTTTTAACGCATCGGACTTTCATTAAAAACTCAATGGAAGTTGCAAACCAATTGCTGAACTGGTTTAATGAACCATCTGCGAGGGACCGTGTCACCAGAGTGGTGCTATTATGGGTCAATAATCATTTCACCGATTTCGAAATGGATCCAGTGATGATGGACTTTGTAGAAAAGTTTGAAGCATGCCTAGAAGAGAATAAAATGGGTGGACAATTGAGATTGTTAAATATTGCTTGTGCTGCAAAGGCGAGAACTAGATGCGTTACTCTAGCCAGGCCGTCTAGGGATCAGGTGCTACATTTTTCCATTTTAGGAGGATATGAGAGAGGATTTGGAATATTTATTTCAAAAGTATGTATATTTTTCAAGTTTAATAAACGATTATAATTTAATTATGTACTTTAACAATTATAGGTCGATAAAAAATCGAAAGCCGAAGAGGTTGGTCTAAAACGAGGTGACCAAATTTTAGAAGTTAATGGACAAAGCTTTGAGCATGTAAATAATGCGCGTGCTTTAGAGATTCTTCGCGGAACTACTCACTTGAGTATTACTGTCAAGTCAAATCTATTAGGTAAATATTTTTATTTAATTTTAAATGTTATCGTAATTTTTAATAATTGTATACAATTTAACAGTGTTCAAAGAAATGCTTGCAACTCCTGACAACTCACCCCGACCAAGAGGTCGACAAAAGCCGTCTGTGGAAATCGCGCGTCTTCAAGACGACCCACGAGCACGGCCGTTGCTCACTGCTCATCTTCCTCCACCTATCCAACAACCCATTAAAACAAACGCATCCAACACATCAAGTGGTGGAGGTTTTATGACTCTCGGCCCCAAGAAACGACTTCAGCGGGCTCTGATGAAAATGAATATCTTACCAAAAAATATTATTGGTGACGTGTGTGATGATAGTTCGGTGTCGGCTAAATCTGACTCTAGCTCAAATTTTAAACAGTCACATAGCCACCCGGATTTGACCTCAATATCATATCTGGACGATACAAGGGTAGCAGCGGATTATCCAGAACACGTACTAAAAGTTTATAAACCCGATCAGACCTGCAAATATCTATTGGTGCATAAAGAAACTACAGCTCATGAAGTAGTCATGCTTGCATTACAAGAATTTGGAATCACAGAACCGAGTTCAGTTTATTCCTTATGTGAAGTGTCAGTGTCAGAAGGGGGTATAATTAAACAGAAAAGATTGCAAGATCAACTACAAAATTTAGCTGAACGAATTGGTCTTAGTAGTAGGTGAGTTCCAAACTTAAACTTGTGTATTTTATTTATTTTTTGAATTTCCAAATTTTAATTTAATCTTTCATTCATTTTTCTAGATATTACTTAAAAAATGTCAATAATACTGAAACATTAGTTGGAGATGAACTTGCAGCTGATTTAATAAGGGAAAGTCATGTACATTTTTTACAATTAAATGCTGTTGAAGTGGCAGTACAACTAACACTACAAGACTTTTCCATATTTAGGCAAATTGAAGCAACAGAATATGTTGATGACTTATTTCAATTAGACAGTCGTTATGGAACACCAATGCTATCTAAATTTGCTGAAGTATGCTGGTTATTTTTTTAAGTACATTTTATATAGTTATAATTAATTAAATTTTAAAACTTTTTAGCTGGTGAATACAGAAATGTTTTGGGTTGTAACGGAAATTTGCTCTGAGCACAACCTTATAAGACGGTCAAAAATGATCAAACAGTTTATAAAAGTTGCACGTATGTAAAAAAAAAAAATAGATTGATTAAATATTTAATTATTTCTTCTCATTTAATTTTTATTCATTAAATATTTAATTTTATTTATTTAGGTCAATGTAAGGAATGTAAAAATTTTAATTCTATGTTTGCCATAATTTCTGGACTTGGACATGGAGCTGTTAGCCGTTTACGCCAATCGTGGGAAAAACTACCCACAAAATATCAAAGATTATTTAGTGATCTTCAAGATTTAATGGATCCTTCAAGAAACATGAGTAAATATCGTCAACTAGTCAGCAACGAACAATCTCAACCTCCAATTGTAAGTTCAATTTGGTTTTAAAAGTAAAAAATTTATGATAAAGGTACTAATCTTTAAATTTTTTAGATTCCATTTTATCCTGTAGTTAAGAAAGATCTAACATTTATTCATCTTGGTAATGATACACATGTAGAAAATTTGATTAATTTTGAAAAGTTAAGAATGATTGCCAAAGAAATTAGAAATCTAACAAACATGTGCTCATCACCTTATGACTTACTTACAATGTTAGAACTTGGTGGACAACCTACATCTAATGCTATGGTAGCTTTAAATCAGCTTACTACGGGTGTAACTGGAAGTGCTCATCAGGGTGGTGCTGCCACTTTTAAAAGGAGAAAAAAGTCAACTGCTGCCCCAAATCCAAAAAAGATGTTTGAAGAGGTGTGTATATTAATATAATATATGAGTTTTTGCTGTACATGACTAAACATTTAAAAAAAAAAAATTATTTCAGGCCCAAATGGTTAGAAGAGTTAAGGCTTATTTGGCAAAAATGAAAGTAATCACTGATGAAGAAAAATTACACGAACTATCAATGAGTTGCGAAGGTTCTAGTACTGGTGGATCTATAATGGGATCTGGACCAATAAGAAAACGACATCCATCACCTACGCTTTCAACTGCTAGTAGTGCTAGTAGTGCTAGTGAAGGATTAAAGAATACTGGTCCCAAATTTGGTAACTATTATAATTATTATAACTGTTTATATTCTTATTTATTTATGTTTTTATATCCTAATATACTTATTATTAGGTTCTGCTTCGCCACAAGCTGTACGAAAGTTATTGTCTTTGAGTGAGCCAAGCAAAACCAGATTACACCAGCCCAGGTATCATATGGCACCTTCTCCGGGTCCACCAACTCGTCGCAACATCCACCAACCACCTAGTGTTCCAGCAACATCTCATGAACGTTCTCATTCAGATACTACCCCTCTAAACCCTCCACCACCTTTACTCTTATCATCTGTTGATCTTAATGCTGAAAGCAGTAGTGTTACTAGTTTATCAAACCTGTCATTAAGAAAGACTGTGACATCTAGTAAGTTAATTTATATAACCTATTAAAATCAGTACACAAATGTATACTCATTAAAGTTTGTCCTAGCGGGATCAGTGACATCCAGCGATTCAGGACACTCGACACAAACGAGCGGATCAACAGATGTTTGCATGCCTCCGGGAGCATCACCTCCACCACCACTCCACCTGAGGAGACATTCGGTACTACAACCTCCAGGTACTAACCGATATATTAATTTATTTTTATTTCAATTATTTTATTTAAGCTAATTATTTTTATAATTATTAGCGAATTATCAGATTGGAAACCGTCCTATTTATTCATCAAACATGCAGATGATGGGATCATCGACCAACTGTGTGCGGACAAGACCACCACCAGCTTATAACACAAGTGTTGCCCAAATGGCAGCTAGGATGCACCGTTTAGGTAGAGCACATTCACATGAAGGTGTCACGTCAACATACTATCTACGAGATGATGGTGATGATGATGATGGTAAATATGAATAAACTTATTTGCTTTTGTTGATTATTGTTTTTTATTAGTTTTTGTTTTTGAATCATTGTTTAGATGATGAAGATGCACAAGTGTCTGCTGTATGACTAGTCAACCACCCATGATGTAAAAAAAATGGCCATGAACATATCAAAAAAAGAATTGCTTGTAAAAATTTTAAAAATATTATTTCCATTAATTTATAAGTACAAATGAATGATTTGAATGTATTTGTTTATTAAGATACATTCAATTTAACAATATAATGTTAAAAAAAATTTAAGGTTCTTCCAAAATACTTAGTACCTAATTTTCTTTTTATGTTTTCTACCAATTTTTCAATTTTAATTCGCGCAGAATAACAAATAAATACTGATCTAGTTATCGTTTTTATTTTATTTTATTATGTGTATATATATATATATAACATGTATCACTATATATATAATTATTTTAACATGTTTTTTATTTTGTTATTTAATTTTACCGACCAAAATACAAATTTCAATCATTATTATAAAATGTCTAAATATAATGTAAACTTATCTTTCAATATAAGATAGAGTACATTTAATTTAAGAGACACCTATTATTTACATAATAACATAATATGTAAGAAATCTATTATTTTGGTCAAAAAAGTATTATTATTTTTTATGCAATTATAAGTTAACTGGTTTAATCAATTCATCTAAGCCAATCACATTATGTAATCTTAATTTATTAGATTATTAATTTTGTGTTATGATTTATACATTATTTTTTTTTCATTTGTTTTTAAATTTTATTCCTAAATTTTATATTGTATATCTAACTTTGAATTTTAATTTATGTATTGTTGCTACTGACTGAGTATGTGTATATTATTCGTAAAGATTATCGTGTTTTTTTAAATTTTATTTTTATTTACTTTCTACCATGACATTAAGCTATATGTATATGTTTAAACATAAACGAAACTATACCAAATCATAATTATTACTACAATCACTGGTATTCTACATCTAAATCCTGTACACATTTAATACATCAACTTGATCTATAGTCATATTCTGTAAGGAAATAAAAAGAAAACCTTACAACTAAGAAATTTTTATAATATTTATTTTGGAATTCCCAAGTATTTAGTGTATTTCTGGTATAAAAATGTAATTTTTTAAATAAATAATCATGAATACCAGTTTAAGATTAAAATTATCTGCTACTATATAGTTTATTAACTGAGCATTATAAAAAAGCATAGTTGCATATTTATGGTAAAGAAGTGGAAGATGGCAATTTGTTTTTAAATAGTAAATCGAATAAGAATGATATAAATGTTTACACTTAACTTTGAGTTATTCTTAATAAAAGTTAAGTATATTATTATTATAATATGACTGATTTCTATTATAGGTACTTAAATTAGAATATGAAATACAATTTTCCAAAAACAGATGGGTAACAACAAATATTTTATAACTAAAAAGTATATTATTTTTAAATTTGAATATTTGCTCTTACCTACTTCTGAACGGTTCAATAAATAAAATGGTCAAATGAAAATTCTATTTGAGATACGAGAAATATAAACCTAATTTATATTTTGATCATATCTTAAGGTTTTTGCTTATTCGAGCATATATTTATACTTTATTTAACTAACTGCAGCAAATGATTCATCTTTACAAGTATGGAGATCATGATAATTTGTAAATTGCATTTATTAATACCTACTAATAGTAATAATCTATTAATTCTATCAACATTTCACGACTTGTAAAACCAAACCATTGTTCGTGCACCGTCAACCGCATACCACGTGGCGGTTGTCGATCGTCGCAAATCTCGATCCCGTGCCACCGGTTATCACTTTATCAGCGGTCAACCAGTTGTGCGTGTACCGCCGACCGCTGTGCTTGTCGGCCTGTAAAGCGCGTCAAAACGTCGACATTCTCGCGCCCTCGTCACCTCGTATTTTATGAATCTGCGTGCCGTTTCGACCACGGGTTTCAGTTGGTTTTTATTTCTCTTTTTAGCGAGTAAAGCTTACCGCGACGGCTTCGTACTTTCAATCGCTAGTTTGAATTTTACGCCCCCCGACGCGCGTTACCGTTCGTCATCAGACACACCCAACATCCGACCGTAAGCCAGTCGTTTGCGTTACCGTCATTGTTTGTCGTCGGATTGAATCCCCCCCCCCCCGGGTGCGTGTACAGCCGTTTCGATTGCGTCGTAGTTTTTCAGTGTTTTTTTTTTGGGTGGCGGGAGGGTACATGCCGCCGTTCGCATTTTTGTGCTCGTCCGTTGATGGGCCCACGAGATGTCCATCCGTAGTCCGTGGTGCAACGGTCTGCCTTGTGCAAAATTCAGCCATCTTCAGGGGTGCCAGTTGACCTGTTTTTACCTTTGTCGAGGTCGGAGGTACCCGTGACAACCGTTGCCGTTATCAAGGCGTCCGCCGCAGCAGCTGTCTTATCACCACTACGTTCAAATAACAAAGAGATTGTTTTGTTCTTCTTCGTTTGGCGTGAGCGCGTGACCCATATATAGGTACGTCCGACAGCGCATTTTATCATAATTTTGTATTTATTTAATTAGATAGTTACGTATCCAATAATACTTTTTATGGGGCTCTACGCCCGACATTTAGCATTGTCATATTTTTATAACATAATTTTAAGTACCTATTCCTTAGTCCTTACACCACGCACTTAACAAGGTACACGTTCGCCAGTGTCGTGCGACCAGCTAACAATAAAGGCCAATACAGGAGCGTAATTAAGGGGTGTGAGGGAATAGACCCCCTCCCCCAAAGTCTATATAATATGTATATTTATTTATTGATTTGTAGCTTGTGAAATTATGTGTTTTATCATTCTGACATCACTAAAAAATATAATAAATAGAAATTCTATCTATAATATTAATTCATAAATCAATTGTACTAGACTCTGATGATATGATTGACGAGTTGGCTAAAAGAAAATTAGAGATTCTTTTATAAACAGTACAAAAAAAGAGCTATGTATTATTATATTATATTACAAATAAAATAAATTTAATATTTTAATAATTATTATTTAATTTATAAGTAAAATTTAATTTTAATATATTCAATATTTATATTTTGAAGAATTTATTATTATATTGTATAGGTACTAAATTTTGTAAAATTTTAAAGCAATATTTATTATTTATTAATACATTTTGTGTATCTATATGTTAGCTTATAGATTTTTGATGAAATAGTATTCTCAAATAACCATTATCACTGTACTTAAAAATATAAGTATTTTGTGTGTAAAAAAATTGTCTATCCTCCCTAAGACAAATTCCTAATTACACCAGTGGGTCAATAAGTAGTTAAATATATAATTTGATCGCCTTTAAAGGTGGATAGTTAATGTTTATAGCAAATTATACTTATTTTATACTTTTGAGGTACAAATTGAAAATCCCAGTAATCCTATAAAATAACCGAAAATTGGTATTTTAGGCAAAATAAATTCTCGACAAAATTGATTTGATTTTAATGATGCGCAACTCAAAAATAAATACAATAAAAAGGTACTTGAAATTTTTCGAATTTTTTTTTATTATTGAAAATTTGTTCTACCTAGGACAAAAAGCTTGACATTTCAATACGAGGTTTTTATAGGTACGTTATCATTTCAACTTAAACAACTTAAAATATATTAAAGATATATATAATTTTATATATAATATATGGGCGCAATTTTTTCTATAGGTATTTGATGTTCAAATTCACTAAAATTAGCAATTATTTTTAATAAGTATACATTGTAAATTGATATACATTTTGATATTCATTAACTATTATTCACAATTAAAATTTGATACAAACTTGCACATAAGTAGTTTTTACTGAAACTAAAAAATAAATAAACACAATTTTTGTTGACATTTTAAGTACAAATTTAGACGAATAATGTATTAAAATAATAAGTATAATAGTTTTAGTTATGTTGTTGTAAATTAAAAATATTGTTTGGAACTAAAAGAACTATAACGTATATAATATTATAATTTATGTACAAAAAGTCACAGTGACATTTTTAAAACATTTAAATTAATTTTATGCACTCGCCTTACTACGAAACTATTCACGCCGTTCTACGGCAAATCAGTATCGACTCAAAAATCAACAACAATAATTAAATTATATTATATAAATATAATATAGGTACTTAACTTATAATATAATAGTTTCAATAAATAATAAATATACAATGTTTTCGTTAGATATTAATTCAACATTACTGAAAGTAAAATTACTTTAATAGCAACATAAATTTACTAAAAATGTTCTTAGTGATATTGACTAATTGGCCGTATTTGCTCAGAATTGTTTTTCATGTATAACTATTTATCATTGAATTCAAATTAAACACATCCATTTCAGTACAGACTTGTTCAACGACGAGGTATACTTACCGACTTCAGTAATATACAGCAGAGCTATTATCTACTGGCAGTGTTGGGATTTATCTAGATGAAAATATTATTATCTATTATCTTATCTAGATTAAATTTTACTAGTCATCTTTTTTTTTATCTTAGATAAAAAATTCAGTTATCTATATTAATTTATCTAGATATTTTTTATGTATAAGTATTATACATTATATACATTATATTACAGTATTATATTTTATAAGTATTTATTTAATATTAAAGTACTTATATACGTTTTTACATTTTATGTTTGAAAACCATAATAATGTAATTTAATAGATATAATATAATTTTATGATAGTACAAATTTAAAGCAGCCACAATTCATAACGTATAAACATATCTTGATAGTCTGTACTCAGTAGCCAATAATTGTTGGCTGTTGTGTTATTTCCATTTATTAATATGTACATTTTACCTGCAGGTCATTTCTTATTAGTTATATTTTCTGTTCGATAATGGAAAACACAACATTTTATATGATATATATAAAATACTAATTACTCATAATAATGATAGCCTGTTTCTGCAAATACCTTTTAATAATAGTTATGCATTTATTACTGCATATAATATTATGTTCCTATATCCCTTGGAATTACCCATGAGAACATACGGGTCTGTCTCCTACACGGTACACGGCCCGTAGACGTTGATTGTACAACTGCAGCTATATTATATTATTATTGTCATTTTGTCATTCTCTAGTGCTCTTATTGTTGTTATCTAGGTTCTTACCTATCCTTATTTCGGGTTTTGACTAGTGATATTTAAAATATTTAAGTATGAAACGGTTCTTTACTGGAACATTTGTAATAGTTCTAGTGGCTTATTTTGGGTGGTCGAAGGAACCGGTCACTCCCCTTGGTTTGTAAAGTTTACAGATAAGGTTAAATAGTATAGTACATGGCAATAGAGTATCTAGGATTTTTCCACGGATTGTGGGGTGGGGGAGATATAAAGATTTTAATGGACATATTTAGTAAGCAGATATATTTATATTATTATATACAATACGTTATACCTATTGCTTACAAAATTTAGTCTCCGTGAATTGGGTGAGTATGACTCCTATTACCTCCCCTCGTATCTACGCCACTGATAATTGGTATTTAATCTAGTAATTCTCCTTATCTTGGGAAGTTTCTAGTAAAGCCTCTGCATGTCTACATAGTTTTTGCATGATATAAAAATACAAAAATATGATTATTTATTTTTTTTATCTATTATCTATTATCTAAATACTTTAGTAATTTTTATCTACTATCTTTATCTAGATAAATTCCTTTCAATAATCTATTATCTTTATCTAGATAATATTTAAGTTATCTATTCCCAACACTGTCTACTGGCTACCTGAATTCTTGCAATGTATGTAGATATATACTCATAAATCGAAAATCAAATAATTAAAAATATGTAAAAACTTTTTATGAGTGGATGATTACACGGCGCTCTGGATAGGCATTTTGAGTACATCGCTGCCTCCAATGCGTTACTTACATCTCAGCACAGCTGTAACTTATTAGTTAGATGCTTATAACTGAGTTATAAGTTATAACATTTACATAATATTATGTTTTTCTTCAGCTCGTGCTCATTGCAGACAAAATTATGGAATCATAAATCCATTTAGTACAAATAGAATCAGTTAATTCGATTTTATTTTCCTTTTTTTTTTTTACATCTAAATATTATAAAAAAAAAAACATCTTTTTATCATATTTTTCTTATTATTAAACATTTTTTTTTTTTATACTATATATATTTTTTTGTATATTTTACAAGTAAATGTACAAATAACTGTGTGTAGCAATACATTAAAATAATATGAAATATTTGATTAAAAAAAAAAAAAATTAATAAATATTATCATAAATTTGTATTATAATAAAAGTACGCACAAAATTACGATAATAACAATCACGCGGTATGTCTTCGTTATGAACTATTTATTTTAGTTGAATAATTTGGCTTGAATATTGATTCTTATTGTATTTAAAAAAGATTATAAATCCCTATAATTGGATTTAGACAAAATCTTTTAATAAAAGATGCTTTCGTATTTAATACCTACAACTGAATTAATTTACAATAATTTTAAACGTAAAAACGTATCTACGACAAAAGATCAAATGCAAATGTGCAAATGAAAAACAGCGAACAGTCAATACTTGTTATAAGTACTGATAGACATTTTTGCGCCCTGTTGCAGGCAGCCAGTGTTAGCATCAGTATAAACGGAATATGCTTTACCAGTACCAGTATTTCAAAACTGTTATAATATTTCCTATTACTGCTGGAATAATACAGATTTTAGTGCCATATAGTTGATGTTATTTGAAAAAGTAAATAGGATATACAGAGAAATTGCTACCCCGCAACTGGTATTCACCACCATCATCATTATTATATTGTGATTTGTACTAGATGCTAATTGTCTTAGCTTAATCCCATCTTACTGCGTTAGAAAAATGTTTAATACCATTTCATTGATATTAAAAGTCTCCATATAATATTATTAATATCAACTTATAACTGAATTAAAGTTAATTAGGTGTAATACTAAAACGTTCGAAGAAGAAATTAAGTTTTTTGACTGTCAATAAAGAAAAAATCTAAAATCTGAATATCATGTTAAATTCGAAAATTGACCATAAAATATAGGCACACAAATTATTCAGAAATTTGAATATAATACGATTTTTTAAATTTTCAAAAATAAACCAAGATAAGTACATAATTAAATTAAACTTTATATACTTTTATGTTAATCAAATAATTATTAAGTTATTAATTTATTAGGAAACTTGAAACCACGATACACTTATCAATATAAAATTTATTCAATAAACCGAATATTACCCAGTTAGTAACACACACACAACGAATATAAACATGTATAATACGAGTATACATAACTTAAAATAAAATTAAAGACACTATTAATTTAACTCAACCTTCGTAATTATGTTATTCAAATGAAAAACGTAATTATTCAATTTGTTAACTTTTAATATAAAAATAAAATCCAGTTATTACTTTGTATTTATACATTTTTTTATTAAATATAAATTTAATATACATAAATTTACCTTATTTAAACATTTAAAAAACGTTTATATATACTTGATTTAAATATAATAAGACATAATCATTAATTAAAACTTCTTGCATATGTAATTATTTAGCTACTTATATATTATTAGTCTACTAATATTAACCGCCAGCACTGATTGCTAAACTTTCATTACTTTGTTATTTATCACATATATGTACATACTATATTAACTAAAAATATCAACACACTACTACCGCCTTAGGATATAATCCATTATAGCTATTTTTGTAATAATCGTATTTTATATTTATAAATCGTGGAGAAATATATTTTTATTATTATTATTATTATGTACATCCTTACTGTAATTTTAATATCAATAGTATTCATAATCTACTATCAGTATACTAGCCATCAAATTTAAAAATAGAATAATTAAAATTTACTATCCGAAGTTACCATAGAATTTGTCACTGAATGACGAAAAAAATTTTGAAATTGTAACATAATCAAAAATTAAATTTATTTTATATTATTTACATTATTTTCAGGATATTAAAAAAAAAATGAAGGATGTGTAACATGTACCCGAAAGCTGAAATTAAATATTTATAAAAAATCTTTTCTTTTCTTTTTTAAATATAAAATGTGGAATTTTTATTTTTAAATTATGCGCAGCAATTTGTAAATATTATCTGTATTTAAGAACGATGTTTAACGTAAATTTTAATTACATATATTCAAATATTACTCAATACTAATTATAAATAAAAAAAAATGTTTAAAAAAATATTTTGAAATTATATACGTAAAAATATTACTTAAATGGCACCCCATTTAACTTACTATTAATTATATTCTAAAAACGATTTTTTTCTCATTTTATAAGCCAATAATTAAGAAAAAAGTTTAATGTAAAAAAGTATACGTTAAAATTCTTGTAGGATAATTAATTCAAAAAATATTTTGTTTTAGCAGTTTTTTACTTATCTTAAATATTTTAAACGGAAATTAAAAAAATCGAATAAGCACTTTTCTTTGAAGTTCAACTCTCTTGAGTCACAGTATTAGATTCACAAATTATTACGAAACTTTACATAATTCATTTTTTTATGGTTTTAAACAAATTCCATGGGTAGCCAGATTAAATTAAAAAGAATATATATATACCACCCTAATGTTAA
The DNA here is from genome assembly GCF_002803265.2 of Melanaphis sacchari. Lineage (NCBI taxonomy): Eukaryota > Metazoa > Arthropoda > Insecta > Hemiptera > Aphididae > Melanaphis > Melanaphis sacchari. The sequence goes on from NW_020270814.1 coordinate 283,138, forward strand.
CTACACGGCTACACTGAAATCTTCAAATACTGACACTCTCAGTCGTGATTGTATTTTACGCGCACAAACCACTGTCATAGGATTTTTTTTTTTTTTGTGCATGCGCTAATCGTTACGAGTAGGAATAACCTTTATTATTATTTATTCAACATTTTCTAAAATTATAAACTGTTATAGGTAAATTATAAAAATCAAACAATATCTACTTCTTGGAATATAACAAATATAAAATTATACAGGCATATAATTTTAAAAAAAAATTTACATCAGAATTTATAACCCCTTTTATACATTATGAAAGTGGCGAAAAGTGTAATGATGGTAAAAATAACACATCAAAATATGTAACTCTTAATAAAGAATATGAAAATGGTGAGTTGTGATATGGTGATGAATGGGAAAAATTAGAGGATAGACGTGTTGTAGATCTTAAACATATTTTTCAATCTTTACAGTCTATACATCACTTGGGATCTAATTGATCATTTAAAGATTTAGACTTTGTAAAATGTTATATAATGTAAACAGTCGTCAATGTTATTTAGTTTTTTTTTTTTTTTTTGATGATATAGGAAAGATTAAATTTTAGTGAGTAAGATATTTTAATTAAAGTAGATTAGACCTACAAAGCAGATATGCTGAGGCAACAAAAATTGTACAATATATAACGTTGCCACACAACAGTGCAAGGCTTCTTGGGTCTGTCCGAAAGAGTCCTGGTCTGCTGTGGTCGTCGAGGTATTCAGCGAGATACAAAAGAACGACACAGGAGTATTTTTATTAAAAGTGTTTATTTTTTTTTTTTCAAAAAATAGTGTTCCCGACCAATAATCGTATATATTTAAACCAGTTAATTCATAGTTTTTGCGGATTTGAGGTTTAAACAACGAAGGTCGTTATTAAATTCTTTCCACGTGATCTAAAACCTGTTTATTTATGATGTTTTTGTAACTCAAGTGTTGATAGAGGCGATTGTAAGTTCCACCTAAACGTTTTATTTTACCTAAAAAAAAAAAATGTAAATTCTACCAGTACATATTTTTGATCTGAAAACATGTTTCAACGATGGTAAAATAAATAACTACTAACTAGTGATTGTTATTAATTATTACATTTTTTTTTTTTTATATTTCTTTAAGAAACGATATAAGTATGTAAATTTTAATATAAACTATGTATAAATAAGAAATATGTACATAAATTATGTACCTATCATCTTTTGTAACTTATTACTATTATTGCTTCAAAGAATTTTTTTTTTTTTTTTATCCATAGATGTAGATAGGCTAGGAATGTCTTATTATAATAAATTTAAATAAAAAAAAAAATTTATTGCTTACTATCTATTGCCTTACTGGCCCATACTCGAATGCTAGACGAAGGAATGAATTGGATGTAAATGCTCTATGTACTTGTTGGCGTTGTCAGTCATTTGCTCTGCGTGTGTCAACTACGAATTGATGCACTTCTAATCATCTTTTTAGATTTTGTTCAGCTTGTGCCTCACGCAATCGCACCATGTTCACACGTAAATTTTCATTATTCGGTTGGATTTGTACGTCTCTTCTTTGTGCTCTTCTATCTCGCATGATTGTACTTTTGGTCGTTCGACGGGCCAAATCAGACCCCTTGCGTCTTGCTGACATTGTACAAAATACACAAATCGATACAGTTAAAGTTCATGTATGTGATTATTAACCTTTCTTATAAATAAGAGAGAAAGCTTATTGTGTTAGACCGACCCATTCAACGGTCGAGTCGTTTCTGATGAATTCGTTAAATGCGATAAATACGCGGTCGTTTAATATTATGAAAAAAGATGGAATCTAATCTAATAATATATAAATATACAATTTACATGTTAAATATTAAAAAATATTTTTACACTAAGTTCCCTGGCAACAACTATTGTATATTATTTTATTTATTATTTTTATATTTTATTTATTATTTTATTTTATTTTTTATTTTTATTTTTATTTTCCATCGCCGATGTCCAACAGTTGTTATAAATATTTGTGGTGAGCCACCCTTTACACCTAGGGGTATGAAAAATAGTTTACATCACTTACTGAGACCTACTTATTATACACAAAAGATTTCATGAAAATCGGTCCAGCCGTTTCGGAGGAGTTTGGTAACAAACTTTGTGACACAAGATTTTTATATTTTAAGAAGAAGAAGATAATGCTGCAAATGGTCAACAATTTAATTCAAAATTCAAAATCAAAGGCCAAGTTTATTATAGAGTGGGCTCATTGCTACCAATGCCAAACGAACCACATACATTTTTACAAATTTACTTTATAGGCGGTGAGGATATTTGGTGTTTTGTTATTTTTATGGGCCGTCATCATTCACAGTGTTCCATTCATCTCAGTCATATACCAGAATACAACATTCCCTCTCACTTACAATAATTTAATTATTTTTTATTTTAATACCAAAATATTCATTAGATATTTATATGGCAAAACAACGTTTGCCGGGTCAGCTTGTGTTAATATAATATGATCAAAATTTAAAATAATTTAAATCCAACGTTATTTTGGTTGTATAAATAAATAAATAAAAAGTCGACAAAAAATATCGATAAAATGATAAATTATTTAAAATATGCATCTAAAAGTATTAAATGGAAGAAATATGCTCTAAAACCAAAAAAAAAAAAACGCAAAATATGAATTTATATGCACAATAAAATTTCAAAACTAGCTTTGTGGAAGCATGAAACATATTGATTTCGCACTCTGCTATTTTTGTGACTATGCAAAACAAATATGCAAATGCTACAAGACCTCTGCCCTACAGTTATAAGTTATAACATTTACATAATACAGTGAATTCCGCTTAATGTGGGCACGTTGGGACCAGCCCTGTTTGCCCACATTAAGCGGTTGCCCATAAAAACCGAAATTAGTAAAAAAAAAAAAAAAAATTATAATAAAAAAATATATTTGTATTATCATATAATTGAAAAAAATTTTAAATAATTACTAGATATATAAATAAAACTAAATACATATAATATATTAAATAAAATTAATCTTTGGATGTAGAAGGTATACTAAACGTTGTAATTTTTCGTTGTCTAAGCTGTTTAGTATGGATCTGGTTGACAAAATAGGCACACGCTTCAAGTTTATCAGACGGACTATTTTCGTTTCCCTCTTGCATGAAGAACTTCTGCAAGAAATCAATGCACTTTTTCGCCTCTCTTTGGCGAGATTTGTTTATTTGAATGGTAATGATTTTTATTACTTTCGATAAACACAATCTCATAGATACGACGGAACCCGATTAAATTAATCGTTTTTAAATACTTACGTATGTGTATATTCTAACGCTATGATAAAAAAAAATTGCCCACATAAACCGAATCGAGTGTCCATATTACGCGGTTTTATTTGACATTGTTAATATACATTTGTATTGGGACCAGACATGTTTGCCCACAATAAGCGGATGCCCATATTAACCGGTGGCCACATTAAGCGGAATCCACTGTATTATGTTTTTCTTTAGCTCGTGCTCATTGCAGACAAAATTATGAAATCATAAATCCATTTAGTACAAATAGAATCAGTTAATTCGATTTTATTTTTATTTTTATTTTTATTTTTTACATCTAAATATAAAAAAAAACATCTTTTTATCATATTTTTCTTATTACTTAACATTTTTTTTTTTTTTTTTTACTATGTATATTTTTTTTTTTTGTATATTTTACTTAAATTTTAGATTTTATAGAATATTCTTTGAAATATTTATTTTATGCATATTATCTACTTTTATACAGCTGTTTACGATCATTGAAATATATTAATTCATGACAAAATTCTCTTTATGATGCAGTGCAACCAAAGAAAGTATTTTTCGACCCAGCCCTCTGAAATTGGCTCCGGATCTTTCCGGGACTGAATCTGGCCGGTACGCAAGACTCGTTGATGCACTAACTCTGTTGACACGGTTTTTAGGTCGTACGCCCATCTGATTTTAGCGAACAGGTCGATGAACGCAGTAGTGAAATTAAATTTGTAATTTCCAAGTTCTGCCGCCTTGTAATCCTGCGGAAACACGTGATGGTAGTTGTGCCAGCCCTCGCCCACAGACATGATGGCCACTCCAAGGTTCTGCGTCGGTTTAATGGACCTGCGCAGTAGGTACATAACACAAATATAAAACGTTTTAAGAAACAGTCTATTGCGGTATAATAGGGAGTTGATCAAAAAACTATACGTACTATACAATATGTTTATGCATTTTTAAATATTTTTTTTTAATACTTTTGTACTCGAGTAATTATTATACCATCTCGTCGCTACAGTTATACATTATAATATTATGTTATAATTTATGACTCGTGTATTATTCTTAAACGATCAGGATTGTTTTAACTTTAAAAATACAATTTCCGAATAAGATTTGTCCAAAGAAAATAATCATTACTATTATTTTATTTATTCAATAGAGTTTGATGTTTCACAAACACGCGAAAACAAAATGTCAATAATTGTAATTGTATTTAAATGTGAAGGTGAACAAAAAATGAATTCTATTCATTCAAAAACAAAAATATTGGCATAATTTTATTAGTATAAAACGAATAAAAATTTTTTCGCCTTTATATTCGACGATATAGATTAATTTATTTTTATATTAAAGCTAGCAATTACAAAATCAGTTCTATTTAATGAAAATTGACCGTGTTATAAATGTTCGTTTGTAAGACGGAGACTACATATGAGAGTAAGACATGATATTCTTAATAATAATTTGAAAGAGTAAAAAAAATGGATTAAAGTAAAGATCGTTTTTGTATTTGTATAACGCGTATCAGAAGAATTAAGATCTTTAACTGATTTTAAATTAAAATCATGACAACGAGCAATTACATACTGCATTTCACGTATGATACTTAAACATCGAGAAACTGCAGTACGAGTGGGTATGGCATAAAATATATACATCTTGCTTTCCCGCTCAGTCGAATAATTTATTCACGTATATTCATAAAACCATATGTGAGCTATTTATATAACTTTTAAAATTTTTTACAAGACTATAATATGTATAAAGCCTCTCAGAAAATCGAATCACGACAAACCTGTCGCCCATACTGTGACGATTATAATTAACTAGTTATTTTTAATATTTACGTAATTTTCTATTATTTTATTGTCAGTTATACGCCCTTGTCGTAATATCTTATTGCTATACTCATTAATCATTTCTTTTATACCTTATTGTATACTGTATATTGTACACAAATTCGCTGTTACCTGTCGTATGGTTTTCCTCCCCATGCATGCGCGGCGCTGTTGATCAACCAAATTCCGTTGAGTGTGAGCACGTACCTCAACAAAACTGCCACGTACCAAGAATTTCTCCATGTTTCTCCCCAAAAGTACACTGGTATAAGTGTGGGTATAATGAAGCACGCCCACGTTATCAGGAACCAAAAGTATCTGCGTGTTAAAAACACAAATATCACATTATTTACAATTTGATAAAATCGACCGCCACAAATGTATTCACAACTATCACATAAAATATATTATATATAGGTAGCTTAAAGCTTTTATTTTTCCGGCGCAAAAAAATTATTATGATTTTTATCTGAATACTGAACGAATGAGAATTTATAAAATACTATATTACAAATATTGTAATCCTCAAAAATACTGTGAATTTGATTCCTATAGTATAATGTTATTTTCAACATTTTAACAATATTATTGACGTATAGGACTTATGAAATTATTATTCATAACGTCTAATCGTTAAAAAATAATATTAAAAAAAAAATACACGTGAAAGAGTAAAAATTGTATTAGCTCCTTTACAGTTTATTATAATATAATACATAAATAGGTTTTTGAAGTTTTATTCAATAAAATCTGCAAATAATTAAAGAGTTGTGTGTATTCAGTTACTTTTTTTGGAACGCCACAAACGGATCGGCCAACAAATCGCTAACGTCAATGGTGCGGCCCTTCTCGATAACGTCCGGATGTTTTCGGCACAATAACCAACCGACGTGCGAAAAGAACAGTCCTCTATTCGAATTGTGCGGGTCAGCGTTCGTGTCTGTGTACTTGTGGTGTAGTCTATGATCGCGGGCCCACTCGTAAACTGAATTCTGTAAGATGTGACAATCAGTTAAGCTCCGGCGGATAGCCGGGAATAGTATTGGCCATCTGCGAATGGATATATTGGAATTTTGTCGTTTTTGTAACAGGTACTCCTGGGATTGTATGTATACTATGTATATTATGATCATCTGCACGTGTGTTATTATGTGTATTTACTGATGTTATGTTCCACATTCAGAAGCAGTTGGCTATCAGTAACCGTAGTGTCAAGTCGTCTGTAGTACTCCGTTACTCCGTAATCGAGTGTATTTATAAATTTAATTTCAATGCATTCTAACGTTAAAAATACTTCACCTAAAAACCTCAACCTTCCTGATAGAAAGGAACTAGCAGTGCCGCTCTTACACCTCCTTACACTAGTAAAAATAGATTCTCGCCACTACTAACTCTCCAAGACACCGGTGAAATGAACAATACTACAGAAAACATCAGTACTCAGCAACCACAGGTCAGATTTAAAATTCCACCTAAATATGTTTATAATATTTCCGATTACGAAAACTTTCATACTTCTTTAGCAAATATAACATTTGACAATTTCTCTATTGTAAATACAAAATCTGCTCTAAAAATTAATTTAAGCTCGATAGATGACTATAGAACTGCAACTAAACATTTCGATGAGACCGAAATTGAATACCACACATACTAACTTCCTGAAAATAAACAGCTGGTAGTTATTAGAAATCTCCCTGTAAACATATCAGAAGCTTGTATTTACATTATTTACAATGAACTTCAAGAACTTAAATTTTGAGTCGCTTCAGTCACACGCCTTCAAAACCAATTCAAATCGACAATACCAATCGTAGCAGTTTTATTATCAAAATCATCTACTGAAATATTTTCTTTAAACAGACTTCTACATTGTATAATAATAGTAGAACCACGAAAACCCTCCAAGGATATCCCACAATGTACAAACTGTCAAAGATTTTTCCATACCAAAAAGTTCTGTCTTTAACCACCAAGGTGTATCAAATGTGCGGGTGACCATCATTACAGTCAATGTCAGAAACCAACAGAAGCCCCTCCAAAATGCATTAACTGTGAAAGTAATCACCCGACTAATTATAGAGGGTGTACTTTTTATAAAGAAATCAAAAAACAAAAATAAAAATAAAACTAGTACAAATCCGATTCATAGCAGGATTTATTTAAACACAAAATCCAACGAAAATACTTAAAATCTACATTTAAATAAATATAACACTAATAAACAGTACACATACGCCTCTGCATGTAATAATAATAGCAAATCAACCAAAAACGCAGATAACAATAATGATTTTATGAAAACTCTCTTACCACTAATTAACACATTTGTTACACAACTAATGCAGAAAATAATTGTAAATCTGCCAGCTATCATAAACAGCTTAAATTTAAACACAAATAGATCTCCATAATACGATATTATTAAATTGGAACGCCAACGGTCTAAAAAATCAAAGATATACATTATTAGCTTTTCTAAATCATCACAACATCCCTATTGCATGCATTATCGAAACTCGTTTGTCGCTTACAGATAAAATTAAACTTCCCGGTTACAAAATATATTGTGCTGATCGTATTACACAATCTCGTGCCATGGGCGGAGTGGCTATTCTAGTACGCAACAAAATCAAACAACAACGATTGCCTACACTCGTCCTGATGTACCTAAAAGCCGTAGCAATTTCCATTAACATAAACAATAAGTATATAACGTTCGTCAGTGCTTATCAACCTCCTAGTCGCTAAATGCTTATCGCAAATTATGAAAAAGTCATGAGCCTAGATAATTCAGTGTTAATTGCCAGAGATCTAAATTCTAAACACACTAACTGGGGATGCTGTGTTACAAATCCAAATGGCTCTAAATTACAAGCACTCATACCAAACACACCTTTTTAAATATCAGCTCCAAATATACCTACTTAATTCCCAACAGATGTAAACCATTTTCCCGATATATTAGATATTTTAATAATTAAATCTGTCCCATTTGTATGCGAACTTGAACCTCTCAGAGAACTCGACTCAGATCATATACCTGTAAAAATAACAATAAATTCACTCTTTCTTTTCCACCGTACAAACAACTCATTAATAAAAGGTAAACCAGACTGGAATAGATTTTCTAACCACGTACAATCAAATCTGAAGACACCAACAAGTATACCTACCACACAAATAGCAGAACAAACAGCTGAACATCTGACGAATGTCATAACAGAAGCCGCTCATACCTGTTTTTCTAATCCCGTACAACAAAACATACACAGTCCTGGCAACTTACCACACTCCATATCTACACTTATTCGACGTAAACATTTAGCCAGGCGAATTTGGCAAAACCATAGGAACCCTACAGATAAAAAATTTTATACATGGCGGTAAAAGAGGTATTTATTTTTGGATTTGTACGAACACTCGAAAAATATAGAAAATATAACGTCGATAAAATCCAGAGGTTTAAACTAGCGAACCGCTAACTTGGCTTTAGACCAATTAAAATCACTTAATAAATATTATAACGCACGAAAAACTAAGGTCTAACCTTGCAACAAACCCGCCACGATTGGCCACTAGACTTCCGTAATGGCGCATTTTTTATGCACATATTATACACGATGCTATTTTGATATTATATTATAATACCTAAATGCTTATCGAAACATTGGAACAAATGCTATATTAAATGTATTGTTAATTGTCTTAGTAAATAGTAATTCGTAAAAAGAATATACTCAAGAAATACTCAAAGATATACGAGTATTATACTGCAATAACCCGTCAAGCGATAATAAATATAACTAATTATTAATACTTGTGAATCTGATCACATAAATAATGTTTATGCACGTAAAATAAAATCACAAAAATATACCTGAAACGCTATTGTATTGAGTATAATAATGATAAGCCGCAATTGCCATGTCGCTTTGAACGCCCGATGCGACCAAAGTCTATGTGATCCAGCGGTAACGCCAATTGCAGTGATTTGATACAAGCAGATTGCTGAATTCAAGAACAATAAGACGCTATTTATTTATTCACTACTTAAGGCTATTGACAAGTAAACGTACCGAAAATAGTCGTAGTGAGTTTTGCAGAAACAAACGCCAAGTAAACGCCATACAGTGCGCCCAAATGGACCAACGAGCACAGTATAACGTTGCGCCAAACAATAACCAGTTGATATGATTGTTTTTCAACCGGCCGATCGTTGGGTGTGATCGACGTGGTGTTGTCGCCAATTTTAATATCGTTGGGTGTGATCGACGTGGTGTTGTCGCCAATTTTAATATCTGCTGAGACATCCATAATAGATATCCAATCAGACTCCGACTACTTCGCGTGGTTACCGAAATAATAATGTAATAGCGAGTACATTTATATAGGTAATTTATATAGGTATTTTACATAATCCATAAATTAGTAATAAATTAGCATAAAATAATGAATTATAATTTAATGGATAATAATGAGTGATAATATATTTAACATATTTAACTTCGATGAAATTTATTGTTATTATTGTTTTTTTTTTTTTTTTTTTTATTAAGTACAACTTGACTACCATTTTTATCTAATGACAATTTTAATTATATTAATCATTGTACAATTATGCATAATATACTTGGATATAAATATATAATCATAATAATTGATATGAGTGATGATATATTATTTAAGATAACATTTTTTTTTTTATATAACAACAAAGTGATAACGGCGTTGGTGCTCTAATCGACTGCGTATAAACAGACTCCTCGCGACGGAGTTCAAAGAAATGTCTCACGACGTCAAAGGTACCACCGCAGGTTATCGTCGATGAGTGCGACACGGCAACAGACCGAAATGGACGGATGACGGTACGCACCGGTCCACCACTAATCACGTGGTATATATATATTTATATATATATATATATATATATATATAAGTCTCAGGGGAGACTTTAATACTACGTCTCACTTTAATAAAAACCAGCTACTTATAAATAATAATTAATTAAAAATAAAAATGTATAGAAATATTGTTCGAACGCGATACAATTGCCGCCTAATAAGCTTTGCTGGGACTTTATAAGTGTGACGAACTGATAATATAAAGTCCCAGAAAGCTCCCCCTCCTACACACGGCGAGACCAGGCCGTTGATGCTCGTGTCGGCCGACAAGCTGTGTTAGTTAACATATGCTTTTTGTCTTTTTCCAACGGTCGAACGACACGCACGTCGCGTTCGTTCGTCCGCACGTGACACGTGCCACAGAAAAACCTCGTGTGATCACTAGGTGTGAATCCAATCATCACCGCCGTCTTACAAGTCACCTCGAGGGAACAGATTTGCTGCTGATTTATTATGATATTTATTCAGAAAGCTCAATTTATTTAGTGCTAGTTCGAAACTAGCACCATTTATTTTTATGAAGCTGAATTACGTATGTTTTGTTTCGTTGGGTAATTTATATTTATTATTATTTTTTTGTTATTATATATATAAGCGATTGTTTCTATCGATTTGGGCGCCCGCATATTTAGTTAATAAGTAATGTGTTCTGGGCAAATGTAAACTCCCCTAAAAGATGAAATAGTAAATTCCCCTAATAGTAAACTCCCCTAAAAACGTTTTGCTACCGTATTACACTTGCGTAAATTTTTGCATTTTTATTTCGATTTTTTCATTATTATTTAAATTTTATTAATTAATTGATATTTTCATTATCATTAAATTATTAAATCATTTTCGTTATTATTAAAATAATTTTATTTTTGTAAATTCAAATTATATATACGTTAAATTAATAATGTATTTGAAAAAATTTAGCAAAATTCTAAGTTATTTTAATAAAATTTCGATAAAATATATTAGTTAAACTAAATAAAAAAATTATTAAATCAAATAATTTTTAATTTTTATTTTAACAAATATCTCACCTTAGTATCAATAAGCATTTTATTGACTTAATATTAACAATGATATTATTATTAATTAGATAGAACTGCCTCCACGTGGTGTCCTCTGGGTTACGCTAAATGGTTCTAAATTTTTTTAGGGATTTTTACGTAAGTTTATACGGTAGCAAAATGTTTTTAGGGGAATTTACAAAATTTTAGAGAAGTTTATATTTGCTCTGTTTTCTATATTCTTCTTTTTTTATATATAAAATGACTTATCCTGGGTGATTCATCATCGCCTAGCCAGAACCGCTGAAGCTATGAGTATGAAATTTGGACAGTAGTTTTGTTTTGTGATGTAGACACTCACTAAGAAAGGATTTTTTGAAATTCAACCATTAAAGGGGTTAAAAGAGTAAAAATGGAAAATTAAATAATTATATTATATACGTATTGTGCAGCACGGCAGCCCGCGGGTTTACGGCTACCTGCAACCTGACCTTTTTGTTCGTCAAATTGTATTGTGTTTGATGTCGGCGTTTAGTTATGAATTGTTCCGAAAAGTTTATCGTACGCACACCAACAACATATATACCAAATATTCGTATTAATCTGTATCTATACTACTATATAAAATTAAGTCGCTTTTTTTTTGTTCAGGATAAACTCCGAAACTACTTACTAAATCGTCGTGGTTAAAGAGGACATCACACGAGATTTAGTCCATTAATAAAAAACCTATTATACACCTAATCTATCTATATACTATATTATACAATATTATACTGCGCTCACCGAGGACGTGTTATGATCTGCCGGACGGTATACGCCGAACAGGTTTTTTCGCACATATTATTTAATGTTCTGTATTCATTGTTTATTGCTGTTTACGCAAACATTTCAATTCGTTTTCATTAACCAATTTTTATATTTTTTGATGTTTTTAAGTTCAATAAAAAAAAAAGAAAAAAGTTATAGTAGGTTACACAAAAAACTGTACACGGGCGAAGCCAGGTTATTCAACTAGTATAATATATATATAATGCCACAGGTGTTCGGTATTGTATTAATTGATATTTCTGTATATTTTGCTTGAGTGACCTAACCCTACCTTCCTCCCGTCCAACAAAAACCGCGAGTCGTTCCCGCTAACCGCGATCAATTAGTAGGAGCGGAATTTGTATTTAAAATTATATCGTTTTCTTTGTTTATTATTATAAATAAATTGAAGGTCACAAAATCTAAAATTTATAACTAGTATTTAGTGCTATTTATTATTCTTAAAATTTTAATATAAAATGCAAAAAGACCAAATAATTGATTTTTTATTAACCAGTGATTTTAATGCTTTAACATATAAACCAAAAAAAATCAAATAAAACATAATCGCCCAACTCCTCATTTACTCTTAACATGTCAAGACGGTAAATATATTAGAAAATTTCAATACTGTTGTTACAATAAATTCCCATGGCTCACTAGTTGTGATAAAAGAAATAAAATGTTCTGTTTATTTGCGTAATATTCGGACGGGAAGAGGAATGGAGTGTATTAATGGATTGTCATCAATAAAAATTTTTTTTAAAAGATCAGATAAACATGCTATTTCCCAAAACATTTAATTAATCAAGAAAAATCCCATTCGTTGGGTAAAGTCCGAATTGAAAACGCGATTTCAGAAAGTCGACGACTTGCTGCTGTAAAACATAAAAAACAAATCGGTATAAATAAACTACATTTAATAGCACGTATGATACATGTAGTTTGTTTTTTGGGTAAACAAGAACTTGCTTTTCGTGGCCATCGGAAAAATAATGAATCTTTGAATAAGGGTAATTATCTTGAATTACTTGATTTACAGGCTCAAGAAGAGCAATTACTTAAAAAGCACTATTGTCATCGGTAATTTTTAAAGGTACATATCTAAGCTGATACGAAATGATTTGATTGAGTGCGTTACTTCTGTTTAAAATTTAAGCCGATAAAACGATTGATATATCGTGCCAATCTCAAATGAGTATAATTTTTCGGTATGTTGTCGAACAAAATATTGTAGAACGATTTATTGGATTTTTTGACGTTTCTAAAAATAAAACAGCCTCTGGATTAGTAGATATAATTTTATCTGAAATTAATAAATGGGAAATCGGAAATAAAATTATGTCAGACCTATATGATGGTACATTGGTTATATCGGGAGAAAAAAATGGTGTACAATTTCGTGTAAAGCAAATATATCCAAATACATTATTTGTATCATTGTTGCGCACATCAGTTAAATTTAGTATGTTACACCACGGGGCTAAGACAATAAAATCGGTCTACTAAAAGTAGTGAATTATTAAGAGAACAAGGTTTTAAACTTCCAAAACAATCTGACAATAGGTGGAATTATCATTCTAGAGCTACTTTTACAATAAAAAAAAAAAACACTTTTTAGAACTAAAAAATGCTGTTTCACGTGTAATTGAAGAGCCAAGTTGGTACCCTATATCCGTTTGTACAGCATCTGGCCTTTATGACAAGTTTAATGATGCAAACTTCGTATATTTCTTAATTTTGTTTAGCAAATTTTTTTTATACACAGATCATGTATTTAATTTTTTTCAATAAAAATCTCTTTCTAATATAAAATCTTGCATTTTTGAAATTTAAAATTTAAAAAAAAAATTTGACCGATTTAAGAAATTATTCTAAATGTGAACAACTGTTGTGATGAAGCAATAATATTAAATAGTAATTTGGAGTATAAGGAAAAAATACGAAATGAATTAAGTACGTAAAATTACATATGAAATACTTGATAATGTACAAAGAACAGTAAATGAACACTGCTTTAAATTAAGTGCTCTAGTAAGTTCACTAGATTTTTCTTTTTTGAGTTAACGAGTCAAATAGTGAATTCCATCTTGTCTCACCAGGTATGTCCTAAAATTGACTGAATTATTTCTGCTGATTTTGGTCGACTTGCCGCATTCCATGATGTATAATACTTTTGCATGACTTTAATATGCATTTCGTGGAGATGTGTTGATGATTTGATGGTTTTCATTACATCACTGATGGCACAAACGCTCAGTGTATGAGCACAACATCGAATATGTCTAGAAATAATAATGTTAGGTTCATTTTCTATAATCTTCACTTTGAAAATTATTAACACTTGAATCGCTATCGCTTTTGTCAGAATCATTCCTATCGCTCAATTTTCTAAAATATGTCATTTTTACACTAAATATATCAAATTCTTTAACCATATTACTGCCATTATCTGTAACCGTTGCTATTACCTAAACAAATATAGAAAAGTTCTATATAAATAATTCATACCTTAAAGTATTGCTCGTATACAACAGTCCTTAAACTATTAAAAGTACAATCTATATATTCTATATAATATACTATTTACTTTAGTTACGTCCAAATTGTACTTGTAATATATATTACGTAATATTTTTGCGATTCCATCGTCTGTATGAGCACCTTAAAAACGACGACACGTAAGGCTAGCTGATTTTCGCTCTAACAAGTCTTCATCAATTATCCTGCAGCGAATGGTTACACCTATAAAACTTCTTCTTTTTGCAGATCACACATTAGCTGTTGTGCATAAATAGTTTACCTTTTCTAATGCACTTTTTAATTTTTCAATGCTTGTGTTAAAACTAGTTTCGATTTTTCTACTAAGCTTTCGGCGACTCATTAAAGTTAAACTATTATTTTTAAGAATTCCAGATGCAATAAATATTTCTTTAAAAAATGGATTTTCTACTGTATTGAGAGGTGCCATTGAATGAATAATATAATTAGTAGGGCTAGGATTTATATGTATTTATGAAACCAAAATATGTACATATAAATATGTGCTAAAACACTCAAAATATGTATTTTACTAATATGATTTATTTATTAATATTTAATTATTTAATATATTCATATGAGTTACTATTGAAATAAATTATATTTTAAATAGTAAAATTATTAAGAAAATTAAAAAAAATAATTATCTTGATTATATTTATGATCACACGTATTTTTAAATTCATAAGACCTTCGATTTGGTCGTAAAACTGCTTTATAACAACTAAATAATCCTTCGACTTCTACTAATGTTATTGGACAGTATTGCATTTTGAATATGTCTGAAAATGTAAGTTCTACATTCAATAAAAATTTAGGAGAACGTCTATTTCAGAGAATACTTTTGATAGCTATTAATAAATCATAAATGAATAAATTATCGAAATATGTAGGAAAAAATGGAATTATTGAGAAATATATAAAAACATGGACTTATGGCAAAATATGTAAAATAAAATATAGTTAATTTTATTGGAAATCCCTTAAAACGAATTTATCACTTATCTAAATATATTTATCAAGTCACAGTAAAAATATGTACATATAAATCCAACCCCTAACAATTAGTTACATCTTCGACAGTTGATTTTGAGAGTATTTTGTTTTATTTTTACAGCTCGTATTATTAGGATATTCAATTTTTTCTTTTTTTCGTGTGTCATTAATATACCTACTTTTCATATTCATCTAAAACAGAACTGTCGTGCTTCCTCTTTAAATGTGATTTATAATTTGAGGATGAAAATTTAGATCCTTAATGTTTACATTTATTGGCTGCCATTTAACATAACTTGCTATCACATTTTTATGGTCAGAAGAAATTAATTTTAAAAAAGTTCCATCGAATATAGTAGCATTAGTGGCCAATTTGATCGACTTTGATGATTACTATTCATTTTGGGAAATAGTTTGACTCTAATCCTCCAATAATTGCACAGTTTGAGATGAACTTGACCCGCTTTCATCATTATAAACTATAATAGTGTCACTGCCACTTGTAATACTCAAATTGTCCATAACTGTATTCATTTTACGCACTTAAAGAAAAATGAAATGCATTTTAGTGAGTTGTCGTTATCAAATGACGATACTATACTAAATAAAATTTCAGCACATTTAATATGGCTATCCAAGTTTTGTTAGATTTTATTTTAAATTAATTACAAAAATGTTATTTAAGCAGTAAAACCAAACATCGATATCAAATGCTAAACCATTTAGATTAGCACCTCAAAGATAACAATGTTATTTATGATTTTTGGTTTTGTCATTTTTGATAGCAAATAATTTAATAATAAAAAAGAAACACACCGGTTTCAATTTTCAATTGAGTTAGTATTTTCAATAATCTACGAATTATTTAAGATTAACACGACCATGAAGAATAATGAATAACTAATAATTGAATAATCAATAATGAACAATGAATAACCAAATAATGAATAAAAAACACCTAAAACAACTCATTGAATATTGAATTATGTATAATTGTAAAAATTAAAATGATGAATAAAATAATTAAATAAAAAATAAATTAATAAAAAATAATTTTTTACTCAAATAATCTATCGAATAATTTTTTATTCGACTATGTCCAACTCGGGGCGACGGCGTGAACATGATAAAATAAAAATAAACTAACGATGAAACACAGAGATGCAATTATTAGTCGTAATAATACCTACGATAAAGTAAGTCAT
Organism: Melanaphis sacchari; assembly: GCF_002803265.2. NCBI lineage: Eukaryota > Metazoa > Arthropoda > Insecta > Hemiptera > Aphididae > Melanaphis > Melanaphis sacchari. Next base: position 299,742 of record NW_020270814.1, read on the forward strand.
TATAGATAAAAAAAATTTCCAATATAGCCAAAAATAACTGCCATAACATCCGTATAGTCATAGGTATATGAAGACTTCAATTTCCAGTCAATAAAAAAACTCATTAATGTACATTCTAATTTTAAATTAAAAACTATATAAATAGAATCAATAGAATCAAGTTGTATGTGCACACAAAATTAATGTACTAATTTCTGGACAGAGATTTTTAAAGTTAAAAATAAAATGATAAAAATATAATTATGCATAAAAAGAAGAAAACACAATACCCAAAATTAAAAAAAAATTTGGCTTAATGAATAAAAAATTGTATATACATAATATTAAATTATAAAACTTAAGTAATATGTAATAATTTTAATTAAAAAATTATAAATTAATTCTCCTATTTCCCATACTATTTTGAATTCGTCAATAGACTAGATGTTGGTTTTGGTTCAGTAAACATTAATAATAAAGTCGCTCTTGATGTATATATGTACTCTCAAAAGTAGAATACACCGGTTTGGCGAATCGCAACTATCGGCCCCGGAAGCTCGTTGACCGAATCCCCCCCCCCAACATGCGGTGAAATCTACAGCAGATGCGCGGCACCGAACAAAAACCGGTCGGCCGCCCGGTGTATTCTACTTTGAGACGGAGTATACTACGCCTTAAGTTATATTTTACTATTGTTAATTTAGAAAACAATAACTTGTAATTAGTATTTGGCTGAACAATTTCAGTACAGTGAAAAATCCATTAAATGATTTTATATGATTATTTGCTTTCATATATTCTAGCCACGTATACGTATTGATTCATTATTAATATCTGGTTAAAATTTTATTATGCCCCTAAAAAGATTTCAAGGCCGTATCTTGGGGGGGTCCAGGGGTCTTGACACCCCCCCCCCCCCCCCCGAAATTTCTTCAATATTTTTTTACAAATGTTTAAAATAATTAGTTATTTTTAACACCAATATAAAAATATTTTTAGTCAAAAATGACTAAGCTTTAATTAATCATTGACTGTTTTTAGTTTTATATCATAATATCATATGAAAACAGAAAATATTATAGTGTCTAATAATAATAATCACAGACTTCTATACCAACGCACGTATTACATAGAAATCTGACGTCTATGCTAATAATAGATTGCTTATTATTGATGGACAACGTCCGCTGTCGATGCCGGTCGGGGATCAGCGACGATTAACAACAACAATATTAGATTTGTGTAAATTATAATTATATTATTATTTATTATACCATTTTGCCGTCTGCAAGACTGTGACAAACACGTCGAATCTTTTTCTAAATTCATCATAATGAGTAAACGAGAAAACAAAAATGTACTGTCAAATTATTTTTCTAAACTTCCAAAGGTACGTTATATTATTTCATATTATGTTATGTATATTAATAATTTAACTACCAAAATGTTAATTCATAAACTTTATTTTAGACTGATAATGTTCCTATTCTTCTACCACAAATAGACACGCCAGAGCCATCATGTAGTCATTCACCCACATATTTGCAAACAAACGAAAATAATATATTAAAATCGGACGCGGAGCAAATAGTTGAAGACAACGATATTGGCTACTGTTTAGGTAAAAATGTATGTGATGAAATAAAATTTAAATTATTAACTGATCATTGGTCACCAGATGAAAATTACAAATTTCCAATAACTACAAATTTAAAAAAAAATTTAAAGTTTCAATTAGGATGGACTAAGCGTTTTCCTTGGGTTGTTTATTCGAGAATTGGTGAACAAGGTGCAGTTTGTAAATATTGTGCGATATTTGGTCGCGAATTCGGTGGCAAAGGCAGTCATCAGAAACTTAATACATTAGTTGTAAAGCCTTTTAATAACTGGAAAAAAGCGATTGAGAAATTTAATGAACATAGTAAAACTGAATTTCACAAATCTAATGCTATGCGCGCAGATAATTTTGTAGCTGTTTATTTCAAAAACTGTCAAAATATTATTCAAAAATTAGATTCAGCGCGTGCTATTCAAATTGATCAAAATAGAAAGAGATTAATTCCTATTATTCAAACAATTATTATTTGTGGGCGTCAAGAAATAGCTTTACGCGGTACTAGCGATTACGGACCTCTCTCTATAGACAATTCTGAACCTACTTACAATGATGGTAACTTCCGAGCATTATTGAGAATCAAGCGTTAAATGCTTCATATATAAGTCCTATGATTCAAAATAATTTTATAAACATATGTGGAAAAATTATACAGGGCCAGTTAGTTAACAAAATTAATCAGGCAAAATGTTTTTCTGTATTAGTCGACGAGACAACTGACGTATCACGTGTTGAACAACTGTCATTGTGTGTACGTTATTATTTAAACAATAATTTAAATATTGAAAAAAATGAAATCAACCATTATTATGTATTGAAAGAAGACTTCTTACAATTTGTACCGGTAAATTCTACCACTGGTCAAAATTTGGCCACAGTAATTCTAGTTACGTTAAAAAATCTTGGTATAAAATGTGACTATTTACTTGGCCAAGGCTATGATGGCGCCGCAGTCATGAGTGGTAATTTTAAAGGAGTACAGTCTGTTATAAGAGAAGTACATCCCGCTGCACTTTATGTTCACTGTAGTGCACATTCGTTAAACATTCACCATATTCGAAATTGTATTGGAATAATAAAATCAGTAGGAAATTTTATTAAAATATCGGCTAAACGAACTGAGTTATTAAAAAATAAAATAAAAGAATTTCTTCCTGAAACTAAATGGACAAAATTAACTTCAATGTGTGAGACTAGGTGGGTTGAAAATCATGATGGTATGCTTAGATTTTCAGAAATATATAAACCTATTGTTGCAATGGGGGGGGGGGGCTTGTCGGACACAGCATTATCTTGCTGGACACTTTTATCTTTTGCCACACCTATGGTGTCCCGACGAAATATATATATTTGATCACCGAAAAAACTGTTCCGCGATCGAACATTAGTAAAAAAAAAATAAATATTTAAGTATAACTTCATTTGTTTGTCAGCTTAACATACTGCTGAGACAACCGTTTATTATATTTTGCTTGTTCACGGACCAATTGTTTTAATTTATCTAACTGTGACATCAAATCGTTTTCTTTTTCTAAACATTCTTCTCTTTTTTTTTTTATTTCGTACTGTTTTTGAAATACCTTACTATCTAAAATTAAATTTTTTTCTCTCATTTCAACAATATTCATCATTTTCATCCTAAATTAATTTTTATAATAATTAATTTAGTGTGAAAAATTATTTTAAAGAGATATCCACTAATATAAGTTATAATATTATGTAAGTACAAAAATATACACTGACGACTGACCTATAGTTCAAAATACCATCAAAAATATCAATGAATTTTTCTGTTTTAATTGAAGACATTTCCACTTGGCGTAAAATATTCAATTGAATGTTTTTATAATCTTCTTCAAGTTTTGTCATTTTTCCATACTGCACACTTAAAGTTTTCTAAATAAAAATTAAGAATTTTAGATTTACAAGTTAAAGGAGAACTGCAATGTTTAATTTATTATTGACTAACATCTAGATTTTCGATTTGTAATTTAGAATTCGCAATTGTTTCTTTAAACTCCGGAACAAACTCTACTATACTAGTGATGTTTATATTATCATTTCTATTTTTTTCATATTCGACGAGTGAAATACATTTTTCTAATCTGCATGTAATATAAAATAATAATTTTTATTATACTTATAAAATTATTTTTAAAAAACTGAGATTTCACAAGTATCACAACATAAATTTTACAATTTTTTTTTAAATATTCTAATACTTTTAATTTAAATATATTCATAACGTCATATTTTTATGTTTAACTCGATTAATAATTAAACAATAATTAATCTGCAAATAATTTTCAATTGTTTCTAATTTATACACAATATAATTAATATTGTACTATACATTCCTTTTTAAGTATTTATGTTATTAAGTCGATAGTAGATCGTATATTTTAAGTAAAAATAGTATACTCGGTGCTTACATTATATTTTATTTAAATCATTTATTTATAATTATTAACGGGCTCAGAGCCCAATAGAATAATACAATCTATAGAAATAAAAAAAAATTGAACAATAGGTATAAGACATAGTAATTAAACTAAACAAGCAATTATATGGATCAAATCAACAAATGATAATTATAAAAATTAAAAATGGTAATACACAGATTAAAGTACTATATAAAAAAACTTAATTAAAGTTTAGGTGCTCACTGCTCGTTAGCCATACACATCATACAATGTATTGGATTATTTCAACCATAGTTGCTGTTGTGGAATAGGACAATAAAGGAAGAATTAGACCTAGATCAGTGAAAGGGAATTTTAAAATGTATTAAAGAAAGAAGAAAGGAGCATCCACACATCCCACAATCAGCTTGTGAAAAATACCAAATCATAGAAACTATAAAGTAATAAATGATCAACATTTGTATTTTGTATATACTCGTATAAGATGTACAGCAGTTATTCCCAAGTAAGTTGTAAGTAATACTAATGCCTATACTAATGTATTTATATCTAATTTGTATGATAACTTACCAAGTACAATTATATTGTATTTAAGTGTAATATTAAATTAATTCAAAATTAATAAATTAATACTATTCATACACTTAACAGTGGCGCCTAGGTGTGCAAGTGTACGCTCACCACATTAATTAATACAAATAAAAATAATAAAATAATAGAAATGGATTTTTAATTTTTTACACAATTTTTATACAATTTAAGTTTAACTATAATAATTGATTGTATAATATTGTTTAAATTTAAAAATAAATTATGTTCGCTTTTATACCCGAAAATATTACTCCTACAATTTATTAAAGTTATGTAATAAGTACAAATCATTTGGTATGCAGCTCAGTCAGAACACAACGCCATTAGTCTGTGTAAATTTGTTAGGCCATTGAGTGGGAGTTGACGACATCGAGTAGCCACAGCGTTCCATATCGGTTATTAAAAATGTATAAAAATGTTTAATTTTTTTTTTTATTTTATTAATTAATGCAATTCATAATAGGTTACAATATACGCATATTATTAGGTATTATATTCGTAGGTATATAAATTATTTTTTTTAATTTTGTATAAATATTTCAATACATATTGTAGGTATACTATAATAATATTTTAGATATTTTTTTTTAATAAACTTTTGCAATAATTGCACACCGCCCGTTTTGAACACCACGAGCCGCCGCTACACCTCTATAAGTTATAACTTATAACCATACAATAATATAATATTATGTAATCTCTGTATAAGTTGAAAAAACGCTCACCAATTATACTAACTGAAGTAATGCATAAGGTTTAAAGAATATTGGAGGGGAAATTTTATGGTTCTAAGTTAATATTATTTAAAAATAAATAATAATTACTTAAGTTCAAGAGGTTGGATGATATTGTTATTGTAAAATTGAATTTTTTGTTTAATTTCTTCGTTATGATAATTCATAATGGAATTCATTATTTTTAAATTGGTTTGTTTTTTTTGCTGTTCCAATCTTATATTTTCTAATTCTTTTGTTTCTTTTTTGTATTTTAATTCAATATTCTAAAATCAATTTAAAGATAAATTCAACTTTTAAAAATAATTTGTATTTTAATTTACAATAATAAATGTATAATTTTATAATAGGTATAAAATAATAAAAGTCTATTTTTTGAACCATTTTTCCGATTACTGTCTTTTAAAATGTTACAAAATGTAGGAATTCGACAACGAATGAATAAACATTTGGTATTTCAAATGTAAATAAGGCTATAATGGATATAGTGTGGCTATGTATTTATTATGTTATATTTATACCTTTAGTTTACCAGTAATCTGCCCTTTAAACAAACTTTCATACTTCCATGGTTTCATAGTACAAAATAATTAGTATATCTTAGACTAAATTATTTAATTATATACCTAAAATAGCTGTATTATATTTATATAAGTAAGTAGTTAGTAGTTAGTAGTTTTACTAAAAAGTAACAAATCGAAAAGGAGACTCAAAATCTAGCACTCTCCTCCAACTTTGATAATACAAATTTCAACTTAACATTTTTGTTATAGAAAATAAATAATAATTTTTAAGTATTAGGTATGACAATCTCTAATTGGTTTTTAAATGCGCGTAAATAAAAAGAAAATGTAATAAAAATAAATTTCTTGTTTAGACCTCTCCCCCAGGCACACACACAAATCTCGATTGGGCCTCTGATTTAAATATTTAAAGTTTTCATAAACCATGAAAATAGCCATTGAAGGTAGATATAAAAAATATAAAATATTTAATCTTTAAAAATATAGTAATATTTTATAAACTTGATCATTAATTAAATACATATACAGTAAAACTTTTAAAATATACTTACTTCTAACTGTGATCGTTTTTTTTCAATTTCAATTTGTGCATTCAGTATAGTTTTGTTTTTATCGACACAGAGATTTTCTAGTTTTTTTATACTCATATTTTCTTCGTCAATTTTTTGACGTTTTATGATAATTTCTTTCTGGTTTTCTTTTATTTGATTTTCAATATTCGTTAAATATCCTAGACTATTTTGAAAATAAACTTTAATTACTAATAATAATAAAAATTAAATCTTAAGCAAAATACATCCTAATTAAAGGGGATTTCAAACAATGGCTAAATTTAATTGAAAAAAAATTGTACCTCCCCCCCCCTTTAATTCTTATGTAAAATCTTGAGTCTGACACTGTTTGCAAACAGTCGTCTTTAAGGAGTTAAATATAAAAAATATAAAGACTAAGTACGTCAAAACTTGTAATTTTATATTTTACAATAAATATAAATTATAAACTGTGGCTTGAACATTAAATTTGGCCATTAGTGTGCGTGTGTCACGTGTCTACAAACGTGGAACTTCCGCGAACACTTATTGTCGCGGACTAATATATTTTTTTCTCGTTAAAAATACTATATAACCATCATATTATATATTAGGGACATTTCATCCATGGTACCATTTGGTCAATTTATCAGATTCCGAAAAAACCTCTAAAGACAAAATTTAATGTATCATTAATTTTACTTTGGAATATTTTTGAAATTTAAAGATCTGCTTAAAAACAAATTAAAGGGAGGTTAAATGTTGAAATTAAAAAGTCCTTTAGAAGATCTCATGTTCGTTTTGTGTGAAATTCTGAAATGTCATCATATATTTTAAAGTTTAATTGGTATAATAAACTCAACATATTATATAAGTTTTTGTTATAAATTAATGTTTATTCCATTGTTTGCTATCCCTTTAAAATATACACTTATAATTCTTATATTTTACCATATTATTACTTAAATATATACCTATACTACCTAAATATAAAATATAATATATTAAGCTATTTAAATATTGAATTAAACTACACCAACGGTGTTATAACAAATAGGGTTATAATTTTGTGAATATCAAGTCTCTATACGGAGTATTATCTTATACCCATCAATGAATCTAGAACCTGGATGGCTGAATGAATGGACGAAAATAATCGTTATAGCATTATTATTAACTTTTTCATATCATATTATAATTAACAATAGTATTTTTATTATTCTATGAACAAAACTCGTATTATGTAATAATTAATAATAATTAATAAATATCTAATAAAGTAATAACATTGGATTATTTTGATTACTAATTAATTACTAATAAAATATTATTAACTTAAAAAATCAAAACATGACAAAACCGTCAACTAGCAAGATAAATTACCAATAATTTATGTTTCTGACTGGTCGCAAGGCCGTTAAATACAAAAAGAGAGCTGCTTTTCTACTTCCAAGTTAGTAGTGTATTTAATACGTAATGTATAAATGAAAAGTAATATAATAAATTTAATATAAAATGTCCATTTATATTTAGGTATAGTAGGAAATATTACAAGATTATCTAGATAGGCTAGATATACCCACATATAAAAAATAATTATATGTTACTCTCGAAAAACTTAACTCGTTTAATAGAAGTTCTTCAGCAACAGGAATCTTATTATGTAACTCATTTAAGTAACTACATTTTTCTTCAGTAATTAATTTAACGTTGTCATATTTTTGAATCTGATTAAATATACCGCTAATAATTTTGGAACTTTTACATTTAATATTATCCAAAACATTATTTAATTCTGTATTTATGTTCCCCATTTGAAATTGAAGATCATTATAACAATCAAATTTTTGTTTGTTTATATCAATAAGTTTATGAATACTTCTATACATTTTTAAAATTGCTTCTCCCTCCCAAATCAAATGAATTTCTAATTGCAAACATTTGGCCCTCAGTGATAAACTTTTTGAGACTGACTCAACTATATTCATTATGTTATTCTTTACCATTAACCTATATTATATCAAACAATAATTTAAATAATAAATAATAATTTATAACTAAGAATTTAGTTTTATGAAAAAGTTTTTTAGTTTGTCATTCCTTATTAATTATTAATCTGTAAAAATATAATGAAATATAATTGTTTTAATTATAATTGTTGTTTGGTAATCATATCATATTTATAAAAGTGCTAAATTTGAATAAAATATTACTACAATAAAGCTAAATTTAATAAATAATAACAATAAATACAATCTACAATAAACATAGGTACCTAGCTTCTAATAAGCAATAATTTTAAAAACCATTAATATGCTTTAATACGAAAAATAAATAAATAATAAGTGGTAGCACAAGACTCTTAGTATTTAGAAGTAATACAAACAATATTCCTGGAAATTAAATTTTTTTTAAATTATAGTATGGTTATATAATTAATAATAAATATTGTAACCTAATATCTAGCATAAATATGAATAAAACTTTATCATATATTTTCACTGCAAAATAAATGTTAAACATACATGTTTTGTTGATATTTAGATATCAATTTATGGGCTTCGCTAATCAACAAGACATTTTCATCATTCTTTTTTACAAGACTTTCTTTCCGTTTGCAAAAAGTATTTTTTATTATGAAATCTGTGTTATTGAACTTATCAATTTCTTGATTTATTATATTTTTTTGCAAATTTAATTTTTGATAAATTTCATTAGTTTGTTCATCAAGTAATAAGCTAATAAATTATTTGCACATTCTTTAAAATATTCAAATGTAACATTCTATGTTTTAAGTAATGAATATTAATTACATTTTTCCTAAAAACTTACTTTTCTTTATGATATGTGTTTAAAATATCTGTAGTTGACTCAATTGATTTTGTTATATCATCGATCTTAAAATTGATTTCAACCTCAAATGTATGCATTTTTTGTTTGTAATAATCTTCATTATTTATCAATTGTATTGACTGAAGCATTTTTTTATCATCTATTGTTATTTTTATATTATTTAAAATTTACTACTGTAAATATTTTGAGTTATATGTAATAACAAATTATTTTTAATACTTACCATTCTTTATTATTTGACAATCTGTTAATACAATTTGTATGTACTCATTAATATCATTACATATTGATGAATCAAATTCATTATTTTGATTAGACTGTTTTATTTCAGATAATAATGTCTTTAGAGACTTTACTTTAAGTTCTATATTTTGCACCAATTCATTTCCAGAAAATATCTCATTTGCATTCATTCTAAATATATTATGTATATATATTATTTACTAAGAGAGATAATTAGAATTAATAAGTAAGTAATTGTATTTATATTTAATTAATTAACAATCTGAATACTTTATAGAATTATTTTCATTGTTTTAATCAAATATTATTAAATATATATTATTGTTGTTATGAGCAACCAATCCCCAATATTATAATTTTTAATTTTAAAAGTGAAAGTGCAAATGTTATAAATTATTTATTTATAAAATAAATATACTATATAACAATTTTATTGTTTTTTTTATCAATTGTGTAATACCAATAAACTATAGTATTAGTGATTTTGAATATTTTTATGTACAGTAATTACTTTTTACTTACTGTTATTACTCTCTTATATTTTGTTATTTAATTATTCTTTTTAGATAATAATTTCATAACAGTGCACATGACTGATGTACTTCCTTTTTCACTTAATCTATAATTATATTTATATACTTATTAAATATTGCTTTGTTATTCTGTTCTGTTAGCCTCGGAGGTATAATCAGCTTCATTGATAAAATTATGAATAAATACATATTTCAGTGATGGATATTACTTTTATAAGCATCAACAACTTTTTTTACGTATAAATTATTATATTTATTATAACTGTAATCTAGTAATCTGTACAAATATATTTAAATCTAAAATATCACATTTGAGTAAAAATGAAGTAAAAAAGTATTCCTAAGAGCCAATTAAATTGTACTTGAGCAGCTGAATTTCTACCTGTACTAAATTTGTCAACAATGTGCAACTTCCAGCCCATATTACTTTGAACAAAACTATGGTAATATACTATATCTGGCCAAGAAGAGTTTGGTTTAAATTCTAATACAGCTGGATCTCCTAAAATAAAAAATAATATTTACTTTTATCAAAAATACCTAAAAATTTAAATATTTGTTTTAATTTACCTTGTTCACATCTCATATCCAATGATTTATTGAATTCTTTAAATGAAAGAAAATTATCATCTAAACGCCGATCAAATCCTTTTCGTTCACGTAAACATAATGGGCCAGCTAAATACATTAAAAAAAATTGTTATTTATTTAAAATTATAATCATATAACAATTATATACCAGAAGTAGGTCGAGCTTGTCTCCTTAATGTATATTGAACACCAGCTAATATTCTTGTATGTTTCTGTGCAACATCTGTCATACCATCATAACCACCATTTGGTTCATCAGTTATTATAAATGGATGATAATATTGTGAACTATGAGGATTATTGCCTCCATAAATATGAACTACATATGTAATACCACGTTTTAACCATATTTCAGGTATTAAATATCCATTTATAAACCATGCAAGTCCAGGTGAAGGTAAACCTATAAGTTAAAAAAATCAAATCATTTCATTCAATAATTATTTAATCTTTTTCAACAAGTTCAAATAAATTAAGTTTAAATTACTTACCTGTTAAACCTTGAAATCCATTTTTTCCACCTGACGGACCTAGAGTAGCAGTCATCATACGTAAACTCGAATCAATAATTCTTGATTGTTCCCATACATCTCTATAATTAAGTTATTATAAATAATAAAAATAATATTTATTAAATTAATTAAATTTTACTTTTTTAAAGGTTCAGTATTCACAGTAAATGGGTAACAAGTATCAATTGGAGGCTTAGGATCTAGGTCAAGTTTTAATACACTTCTTGGAAAATAATCATGAATACTGGGTTCTTTTTGATGATTCATACGACCAATTGCCCAAATCATTGAATTTAAAGTATTAGTTTTAAACTCTTTATCTCCAACATCATCTAAAATTAAAAATGTTAGTATTTATTAATATTATTATAAGTATAAACTTAAATTTTAAGTCTTATAATTTAATTCATATGAATATTATTAATATTATATATTAAGTATATTATATCCATAGAACCACTACTTAATAATAACTACTTCTATAGAGAAAAGAGTTAAAAATTTAAATCATAAATGTTGGAAATCAAACTATAAAGAAAATAGAAATTTTATAAAGGATACTTTAAAATTAAACAAAAAATATTGAACCATAATAAACACGTAAAACAAATGAATAAAATAATTGATCAATTCTTAGCACAACTTCTATTACACATTACACATAATTTCATATTAATTGATAGATTAAATAAACTTACATGATTGTAAGTTTCTTCTATATGTTATGATATTGATTCCATTTTCTCTAGATGCAGTATGTACTTGATTGTCATCTAATCCACCTACTAGAGTATCTCTACATACTCCTTTATACTGTCCCAATACTTTTACACACTATATTAAAAAACAGTGTTATTAAAACATTATTTTGTTAATTCAAATAAAAATAAGCTCTACAAACTGGAGATTTTTCTGTAATATTATAATCCATTGCCTGGCCTCTAAAACCATCAATGTATGTAATAGCAATATCAGCTCCTAGCATTTGTGGTGCTTCTTCAGATCCGCTGAACCCAAATGCCATATAATTATCTTCATCTATTTGTCCTGCTAGTCTTATTGTAATTTGAGGGCCAAATATTTGCCAACTTAATTGGAGCTTTTTATGTAATTGAACACAATGCATGATATTCTCTACTTTATCCTAAAATAAATATTGGAGAAATATAAATAATATATTTTGTTGAAAATTGTTACTTCAGTATAATAATACGTACAGCAACTTTTTGCAAAGATGGGGGTACATTTGGTTCATCTGGTATTAAAACCCATCCAAAGTTTTCTTTAGTTTGTATATCATACACACTCAACCAATCAATGTCAAAAACTGTAGTATCTCCAACCAGTTCTAGTATAATAGTTTCATTTAAATAAGTTCTTAAATTGTCTAAGCTGTAATAAAATCAGAATAATTAAATAAATCTGAAATAAAATTATTTCATAAAATATCTACTCACTATCCTGATTCATCTGGTATTTTTCGCCCTTTAGCTGACGGCTGAGGTCCATTCCCAACAACAAAGTATGTGTCTATAAATAATTTAAAAATTAATTAAATTATTTTAATTTAAAGAAATAATATTTCATATATATATATATTTACCTTTTCCTGCACCATTGTAAGAAAACATAGGAATCTTGATAGTTTTAGAATCTAGTATTTCAATTGGTCCTGATGAAACTCCATGTGATTTAGTTGTAAAATCGCCAATTATTTGTTTAACTGGTGGTTCAAAATCTTCCGGAATATAAACATCACCAAATGCTATCTAAATTATATATTTATTATATATTGTAATATATATATTTATTCTGATTAAAATAAGACATGAGCTACTCACATTTTTTGAAAGATCATAAATAGCAAACCAATTAATATCAGTCAATTTTTTATTATCAGGAAGGGTTAATTTCAGTTCTTTTCCTAAATATCGTTTAAGAACATCAGTCCTAAAATAATATTAAAAACAAAATTACTCAATAATTTATTTTAATGCATTTTTAGTAATAATTTAGTAAATATCATCAGTAATTAATATAACTTATACAGATAATATAAATAAATTTAGGTAGATAATTTAATAAATTATCTTTCTTACCGTCCATATTCATTTGCTAAAATAAATCCCTGAGGCCCAGGTCTACTAGAAGCTCCTGCCCAGAAAAATGCATCATTTGCACTTCCATCAAATGTAAAATCCGATATCAAAAGTGTATATTCATTAACAGCAAACACTTCACCGCCAACTTGATGATGATATGAGTTAAGAGTTCCTAGTGATTTACCTTTATACTCGGTACTTATAACATAGTTTCCTGTGGATTATAAAGAATGTCAATAAATATTATTTATATTTTAGAAGGCATTTAATTTTCTATGATTACTTTTGAGTAAAAAAATTGAAAATAGTAACAAACGGGTCATTAACACTGAACGCATTATTTTGTTCACTTATGAACTATAATACAAAAATAATATTTAAAATGTGTAAACTATTTTTAGTTAGCATTTAAACATGAAGGTGGTAACGTCTTCACATTTTGTTCATGATTTAATAACGTAATTAGGTATTCTTTATCTTTAAAAAAAAATTACATTATATCACCAAGATTCACAAGAATGTCGTGCGCGATGTTAGTAGCAACTACCTGTTGTACCTGCCAATGCATAGTAGACTACAGTCAGTGTGAGTCATAATAAAAGAGAGAGATCTTGATAGAATTAGAAAGTGACAGTGAATATTGTTCCAGTATAGTGTATGCTGTATGCCTGTATAATATGTAATACTTGTCTATTATTTTTAAATAAAAATGTAGTTCAACATTCAACGTGGCCAATTATTTAACAATCTCTCAACTACATGGCACAATTCATATTATTTTTATTGAACGTTCCCCCACTTATTAAAAAAAAACAATGTTTTTAACTATAGTCCATCCACTTATAATAATATACCGATTTATTAAAGTCTATTTTATACAGTTATAACTATATTTAACTATCCGCCATAAATCATAATATATAATTTAACATATTACAAATATGACTTTTAATTATTTTCAAATGATAATTGTATCATTGAATGATGAACTAAATTAAAATTATATTCTTTATAAATAGATACATATGGAATAAATACCTATCTATATAAGTATCCGGTATTTCAAGGTATTGTACGAAATCATGTACTGTGTTTATATAGCACTTAAATCACTTAACAACTTATATTAGTATATAAATATGTAATATTGGTCTTGATGAATATGTAAATGTCTTTTTACTGCAACAATTCAAAAAATTATAAAATATAAATATATTTTGATTAAAATATTTATCCTATACAACCAGTAGCGCCGAGTCATAAATTTAAATGAAGCAAAATCAAAATATTAACACACTTACCCATCACTGAGGATTTCAACATATTATTTTCCAATTGATATTTTAGTTGTTTATTTAATTATTTACTATAGTATGTAATATAAAAATAAAAACACATATACCTACAAATAAAACCACCCACCCTAATACCCTATTTATTATATAAAGCGATCGCTTAAGTTCATGTATAGGTTTGGCGTCAGTGCGTCACTGCATACAACATAAGTCAAAGTTAAATCTAAATAATAAAGTTGTTTGGATTTTGTATTATCCAATATTAAAGTATACATCAATACTAATTAATATATCTTAGTCATAATATACATACACTACGTATTATTTGAAAAATCATAAATGTATTGAATTATAAATTAACATTCAATACGTTAACCTACCTACCTAATACCAATAGAATATAGCCAGTATAGGTAGGTACGGTCGTACTGATTATAGATATAGGTACTCTGCTTTAGTATTAAATGCATTTTAGACAATAACATGAAACGAAGGCGAATAATGTGTTCTACCATTGATTAAAAGTAATAATATCAAAAAGACTATTGATTCTACTAAAAACCAACAAAAATACACGTAGGTATACACCAGTCAGTATTAAATAACTCTCGATGAATGTGCTACTAATCTTTTAGTCAAAATGTGAAGAAAAAAAATGACTGATATGTAAAAGTACAAATTTGCTCCTTGTGTCGTTGGCATAAAATGACCTAAAAAAAAAAAATTTTAAAAACATAGAACTGGAGCTAAAGCCAATTAAAAATAGTTCAATCGTGTTATTTGAATGCGGAATGCAAATCACGAAAAATCAAAATCATCTATTCGTCTTTCCCACACGGGCCGCAGACGATCGACGACTACGAATTTACTGATCGGATGGCCGGGGAATGGGTGCCGCCGAATCTGCACGTATCGTTGTGGTGGTTAGGGGATGATCGCGGTGATTGTACCCACCGTGATCGCACCCGCAAGACGACGCCGACGTCGTTACATAATAAATGTAAAATTACATCACATTATGTGTTATAGTGATATAGACAGACAAACAGCTGCTGCCACAGGGCCGCCGGTCGGGTGGCTAAGGCAAACTACAGAGCAATAGAGCAAGTGCGCCGCGCGCGAAAAAAAAAAACAGTCAGTTGCCGGCGGGTGCGCGAAAACGGTCGATCTACGCTCCAACAGTCTTGCAGATGGCGCAGCGCGATCGTCGGTGTGCGTGCGCACGCCGACGGTTC